>NW_013680211.1:0-2607 GCF_000517525.1 Limulus polyphemus
ACTAATTTTGTTAGTAGGAGCTATTCTAGGATGTATGCACTGATTGATCAATCTCGTTATTATGATCTTGTCTTGGATGTATGCACTGATTGAACAATCTTGTTAGTAAAAGCTATTCTTAAATTTATGCACTGATTGAACAATTTTGTTTGTTTTATCTCGTCTTGGATTTATGTACTGATTGAACAATCTTGTTAGTAGGAGCTATTCTTGGATGTGTGCACAGATTGAACAATCTTGTTAGTAGTAGCTATTGTTGGATGTGTGCACAGATTGAACAATCTTGTTAGTAGTAGCTATTCTTGGATGTGTGCACAGATTGAACATTCTTGTTAGTAGTAGCTATTCTCGGATGCATGCACAGATTGAACAATATTTTTAGTAGGAGCTATTTTTGGATGTTTGCACAGATTGAACAATTTTGTTAGTAGTAGCTATTCTTGGATGTATACACTGATTGAACAATCTCGTTACTAAGATCTTGTCTTGGATGTATGCACTGATTGAACAATATTGTTTGTAGGAGCTATTCTTAGATGTATGCACAGATTGAACAACTTTGTTAGTATGATCTTGTCTTGGATGTATGCACAGATTGAACAATCTTGTTAGTTTTATCTTGTCTTGGATTTATGCAAAGATTGAACTCTCTTGTTAGTAGGAGCTATTTTTGGATGTGTGCACAGATTGAACAATGTTGTTAGTAGTAGCTATTCTTGGATGTGTGCACAGATTGAACATTCTTGTTAGTAGTAGCTATTCTCGGATGCATGCACAGATTGAACAATATTTTTAGTATGAGCTATTTTTGGATGTGTGCACAGATTGAACAATCTCGTTAGTATGATCTTGTCTTGAATGTATGCACAGATTGAGCAATCTTGTTAGTAGGAGCTATTCTTGGATGTATGCACTGATTTAACAATCTTGTTAGTATGAGCTATTCTTGCATGTATGCACTGATTGAACAATCTTGTTAGTTTTAGCTATTCTTGGATGTATGCACAGATTGAACAATCTTGTTAGTCTTATCTTATCTTGGATTTATGGAAAGATTGAACTATCCTGTTAGTAGTAGCTAATCTTGAAAATGTGCACAGATTGAACAATTTTGTTAGTATGATCTTGTCTTGGATGTATGCACAGATTGAACAATCTTGTTAGTTTTATCTTATCTTGGATTTATGCAAAGATTGAACTATCCTGTTAGTAGTAGCTATTCTTGAAAATGTGCCCAGATTGAACAATCTCCTTACTATGATCTTGTCTTGAATGTATGCACAGATTGAACAATCTTGTTAGTAGGAGCTATTCTTGGATGTATGCAATGATTGAACAATCTTGTTAGTAGGAGCTATTCTTGGATGTATGCACAGATTGGACAATCTCGTTAGTATGATCTTGTCTTGAATGTATGCACTGATTGAACAATCTTGTTACTATGATCTTGTCTTGGATTCATGCAAAGATTGAACTATCTTGTTAGAAGTAGGTATTCTTGATTGTGTGCACAGATTGAACAATTTTGTTAGTAGGAGCTATTCTTGGATGTATGCACAGATTGAACAATCTCGTTAGTATGATCTTGTCTTGGATGTATGCACTGATTGAACAATCTTGTTAGTATGATCTTGCCTGGATGTATGCACAGATTGAACAATCTCGTTAGTATGATCTTGTCTTGGATGTATGCACAGATTGAACAATATTTTTAGTAGGAGCTATTCTTGGATGTATGCACAGATTGAACAATCTCGTTAGTATGATCTTGTCTTAGATGTATGCACTGATTGAACAATCTTATTAGTATGATCTTGTCTTGGATGTATGCACTGATTGAACAATCTCGTTACTATGATCTTGTCTTGCATGTATGCACTGATTGAACAATCTTGTTAACCAACAATAGCTACTACTAACAAGATTGTTCAATCAGTACATAAATCCAAGACAAGATAAAACCAACAAGATTGTTCAATCTGTGCATACATCCAAGAATAGCTAAAATTCAATCTGTGCATGCATCCGAGAATAGTTCCTACTAACAAGATTGTTCAATCTGTGCACACATCAATATTTTTAGTAGGAGCTATTCTTGGATGTGTGCACAGATTGAATAATCTTGTTAGTAGGAGCTATTTTTGGATGTATGCACTGATTGAACAATCTCGTTATTGTGATCTAGTCTTGGATGTATGCACTGATTGAACAATCTCGTTACTATGATCTGGTCTTGGATGTATGCACTAATTGAACACTCTTGTTAGTAGTAGCTATTCTTGGACGTATGCACGGATTAAACAATCTCGTTAGTATGATCTTGTCTTGGATGTATGCACTGATTGAACAATCTTGTTAGTATAATCTTGTCTTGGATGTATGCACACATTGAACAATCTTGTTAGTAGGAGCTATTCTTGGATGTATGCACTGATTTAACAATCTTGTTAGTGTGATCTTGTCTTGGATTTATGTACTGATTGAACTATCTTGTTAGTAGTAGCTATTGTTGAATGTATGTAGAGATTGGAAAATCTCGTTAGTATGATCTTGTCTTGGATGTATGCACAGATTGAAGAATCTCGTTAGTATGATCTTGTCTTGAAT
>NW_013680211.1:3366-6396 GCF_000517525.1 Limulus polyphemus
CTTGGATGTATGCACTGATTGAACAATCTCGTTATTGTGATCTGGTCTTGGATGTATGCACTGATTGAACAATCTCGTTACTATGATCTTGTCTTGGATGTATGCACTGATTGAACAATCTTGTTAGTAGGAGCTATTCTTATGTGTATGCACTGATTTAACAATCTTGTTAGTATGATCTTGTCTTGGATGTATGCACAGATTGAGGAATCTCGTTAGTATGATCTTGTCTTGAATGTATGCACAGATTGAATAATCTTGTTAGTAGGAGCTATTTTTGGATGTATGCACTGATTGAACAATCTCGTTATTGTGATCTGGTCTTGGATGTATGCACTGATTGAACAATCTCGTTACTATTATCTTGTCTTGGATGTATGCACTGATTGAACAATCTTGTTAGTAGAAGCTATTCTTGGATGTATGTACAGATTGAGGAATCTCGTTAGTATGATCTTGTCTTGAATGTATGCACAGATTGAATAATCTTGTTAGTAGTAGCTATTGTTGGATGTGTGCACAGATTGAACAATCTTGTTAGTAGGATCTTTTCTCGGATGCATGCACAGATTGAACAATATTTTTAGTAGGAGCTATTTTTGAATGTATGCACAGATTGAAAAATCTTGTTAGCATTAGCTATTCTTGGATGCATGCTCTGATTTAACAATCTTTTTATTATGATCTTGTGTTGGATGTATGCACAGATTGAACAATCTTGTTAGTAGTAGGTATTCTTCGATGTATGCACAAATTGAACAATCTCGTTAGTATGATCTTATATTGATGTATGCACAGATTGAACAATATTCTTAGTATGATCTTGTTTTGGATGTATGCACTGATTGAACAATCCTTTTAGTAGGAGCTATTCTTGGATGTATGCACAAATTGAACAATCTCGTTAGTATGATCTTTTCTTGGTTGTATGCACAGATTGAATAATCTTGTTAGTAGTAGCTATTCTTGGATGTATGCACAGATTGAATAATCTTGTTAGTAGTAGCTATTCTTCGATGTATGCACAAATTGAACAATCTCGTTAGTATGATCTTATATTGATGTATGCACTGATTGAACAATCTTGTTAGTAGGAGCTATTCTTGGATGTATGTACAGATTGGACAATCTCGTTAATATGATCCTGTCTTGGATGTATGCACTGATTGAACAACCTTGTTAGTAGGAGCTATTCTTAAATGTATGCACAGATTGAACAATCTCGTTAGTATGATCTTGTCTTGAATGTATGCACAGATTGAACAATCTTGTTAGCAGTAGTTATTCTTGGATGCATGCTCTGATTTAACAATCTTGTTAGAATGATCTTGTCTTGGATGTATGCACAGATTGAACAATCTTGTTAGTAGTAGCTATTCTTCGATGTATGCACAAATTGAACAATCTCGTTAGTATGATCTTATATTGATGTATGCACAGATTGAACAATCTTGTTAGTTTTATCTTGTTTTGGATTTATGTACTGATTGAACAATCTTGTTAGTAGGAGCTATTCTTGGATGTGTGCACAGATTGAACAATCTTGTTAGTAGTAGCTATTCTTGGATGTATGCACAGAATTAACAATCTCGTTAGTTTTATCTTATCTTGGGTGTATGCACTGATTGAACAATCTTGTTAGTAGGAGCTATTCTTGGATGTATGCACAGATTGAACAATCTCGTTAGTATAATATTGTCTTGGATGTATGCACTGATTGAACAATCTTGTTAGTATGATCTTGTCTTGGATGTATGCACTGATTGAACAATCTTGTTAGTAGGAGCTATTCTTAGATGTATGCACAGATTGAACAATTTTGTTAGTATGATCTTGTCTTGGATGTATGCACAGATTGAACAATCTTGTTAGTAGGAGCTATTCTTGGATGTATGCACAGATTGAACAATCTTGTTAGTTTTATCTTATCTTGGATTTATGCAAAGATTGAACTATCCTGTTAGTAGTAGCTATTCTTGAATGTGTGCACAGATTGAACAATTTTGTTAGTATGATTTTGTCTTGGATATATGCACTGATTGAACAATCTTGTTAGTATGATCTTGTCTTGGATGTATGCACAGTTGGAATAATCTTGTCAGTAAGAGCTATTCTTGGATGTATGCACAGATTGAATAATCTTGTTAGTAGGAGCTATTCTTGCATGTATGCACAGATTGAACAATCTCGTTAGTATGATCTTGTCTTGGTTATATGCATTGATTGAACAATCTCGTTAGTGTGATCTTGTCTTAGAAATTCAGCCTCAACTAAGTAATCTTCAGATTATCTGTTCTCACTTTTTTCGTACACGAAATATTTAACTTTCTACTTTATGAATATGTGTTTTTGTTAATAATTTTAACATAAAATTGATGCAGACAAACTTTAGCTAAATTGATTACCTGTGGAATATTTAACAACTCTGTTTAATTACGGCCAATAAGTCTGCGGACATATAACGCTAGAAAACGGGTTGCGATACCCGTGATGGGCACAGCACTGATAGCCCATTTTGTAGTTTTGTGCTTAACTACAAAAACAAATCATTTACAGGTTATGTCGATAGCTGGTTTAAAAATAGTAAAAAACAATTTAATTGTAAAATCGGTAAAACTTTCAAGTAATTTTTGTTTATTAGTTTATAATTTAACAGTAAAAGTCACGTGATGTGCTTTCCGATAGAAGGCATATAACTTTAAAATTTGGGATCCGATACCTAAATATGGTTTCATTCGATTTAATGACTAAACTTTTCATAAAAATTACAACAAACCAAACGTTTTCGGTATCGGTCCATTCCGCTTTAGACTAAACTTTTCATAAAAATTGCAACAAACCAAACGTTTTCGGTATCTGTCAATTCCGCTTTAGACTAAACTTTTCATAAAAATTACACTATACCAAACGTTTTCGGTATCGGTCAATTCCGCTTTAGACTAAACTTTTCATAAAAATTACACTATACCAAACGTTTTCGGTATCGGTCCATTCCGCTTTAGACTAAACTTTTCATAAAAATTACAACAT
>NW_013680212.1:0-3477 GCF_000517525.1 Limulus polyphemus
TTATTTGTGACTCCACTATTACTTCATTAGTTAAGTTATTAATTACTTTATTTCCATGTTCCGAGTCTTACACTTTAATTTCTTAAAAACTATTTAAGTTAATAACGAACCACAGTACTATATTGACCACTATTAGTTTTAATTCTTACTAGTTTACATAGTTTCCTATACACTATGTCGTTACGTCATTAGTTAAGTTAAATGAGGTTCAGCTAATTGCTTTATGTGTTATTTTTATTATTACTTTCATTTTCTAAGTTTTATTATTATTGTTACTTTCATTTTATAAGTTTATTGTTATTGTTACTTTCATTTTCTAAGTTTTATTATTATTGTTACTTTCATTTTCTAAGTTTTATTGTTATTGTTACTTTC
Source organism: Limulus polyphemus (assembly GCF_000517525.1). NCBI lineage: Eukaryota > Metazoa > Arthropoda > Merostomata > Xiphosura > Limulidae > Limulus > Limulus polyphemus. Next base: position 376 of record NW_013680212.1, read on the forward strand.
ATTTTCTAAGTTTTATTATTATTGTTACTTTCATTTTATAAGTTTTATTATTATTGTTACTTTCATTTTATAAGTCTTATTATTATTGTTACTTTCTCGAATCTTACTGTGTTTACTTGTTAGTTATTACTGAAGATTTACCTTATTAGTTCCTGTTTCATGCTCCATGTGTTATGATAAGTGTCAGTTCAAGACGATTAGTTGTGTTAGACACACCTCATACCATGTTAGATATACTATTTTTATTATATTTAACATGGTTATATTTCATTTAAACTTTCAATAATCCAGCTAATTATTGTACAATTCAGGCATTGATTTTATATCTTCATAAATATTAAGTTTTGGCCATATTATTGGTAATGTCCTGCTATTTCACTCTACACCTAAACAATAACATGGGTAATAGTAATTTATCTAACTTGTCAGGCTGTATATGTATAATAAAGAGACACTGTCAGAGCCGTATTAATAGGTTTTAATTGTTTACTAGGAGGGGAGGTATGTAGAGTCTTGCTTATACACAGTTATAAAATTCAGAACAATACTGAAAGCTAACAACTAGTGTTTGTATGTTACATACATATATACTCTAGTTTTCCTAATGTTACTATTATTAGCACTAATGGTTATGATGTTTAATATATTTAATTTAATTATTTTCAGTTATTATACTTTTATTGTACAGTATATGTACCAGTTCGGTCAGCTTAGGTATTTTCAGTTACTATATTTTTATTGTAGAGTATATTTACCATTGTTAACTTAGGTATATGTATTTAGGACTAATCTAAATCTCCTAAGCTGACCGAACCTCGTGAGATATTACTGGATTTATGGTCGAAAATGTTGTCAACAGCGAGGGTACCCTAGTAATGAATATAAACATGTAATAAAGTATATTTAATTAGCTTCACTTATTATGAAGTCGATCGTTACTTTGATTTAAGTAACGGAAATTATCATTAAGGGTAATCTAAGGTTATAATGTACTATTGTACGTAATTCCCTTCAAATGCCATAAAACATTAATAACAATGAAACGTGATTCTTAGAAAAGTAAAGACTTGTCAGACGTTGTAACTTTGCTGAAAAATATCGGCACGTATAGTGGTGTGTCGTAGCGGAATAAACTGTTGTGTTTAACTTGGTCTAATAAACCAGTTAAAATATCAGTTCACACTTAGTTTAAAATACCACCTGAGCTATTATGTTTAAACTCCCACGAACACACCATTAACTGAGCTTAAATTGAATCGAAAACACCAGCTGATCTTAAGCAATTATATTTGTGAGAATACAACTTTAAAACACTTCATTCTTTGCTGTTTAAAAATACAGTAAGCCTAATTACATTGGCTAGTGACAAATATCAGTTGAGTTGTTTGTCACACTTTTAAAACCTAAATCTAAAAGGACTTTAATAGCGCAAGTTCCATTTCAGATTTCAATATGAGAAGGGCAGTTTTTATTGGAAGTCAAGAAGAGTTAAGTTCCTGTATGGTCTTGACGTTTTAAAAGGTAAGATATAAAAGTCAGGCCATTTTTGAAGCAAGTATTATTTTTTATAACCATTCAAATATGTGATATTTCCAAAATGAATTTTATTATGCACTGGGAGAAAGGACTATTGCCCCTCCCTGCCTTATCTGAAGAGCCCCTCATCTCTACTCAATTCAACAACAACTTTCTGCTACCCCCTGTGGTGGTTTAGCGGTACGTCTGAGGGCTTATATCACTAAAAATCGGGTTTCAATACCCGCGGTGTGCAGGACAGATGGCGCTTAACAACAAAGATACACTTTATATACTAATATCTTGAGTCGATCAAGTGCTTGACATTTTCTGTACAACATTTCGACAGTTACTTAAAGATTTGCTTTTTAAGGTTTTGGTTACTAAGGCTAGTTATTTACATTCATCAAATTCCAGCAATAATTCAAACGCTGAATTTAATTAACAGTCCGTATTGAAGTGATTTTCACCCTCTGTTGGTAGATACTTTAACAGTTGAGAAAAATATGATTGTTTCTGACTCATTTTCAATTGCATTGAATTAAACACTGTTGTGGCTTTCATTGAAAGTTTACTTTGTGCCTTTTAAAAGTCGAGATGTTTGTTAATTTAATTATTTATTGTTAACTTATTTATTTATTGTTCATTTAATTGCAAGAAAGAGACCAACAATATCTGGCTTCCTAAAATATTTTACCAACAATATTTGGACCAGGTTTCCTAAAATATTTTAAATTAAATTCAAACGAAGTCAGTTTAGTAAATATCTTACATTTTATCATATTTGTTCAGCATGACCTTCGTGATCAAATAACTGAGATGCGTTATTCGTACTGGGGGGAGACTACCACCTCACGCGTCTATCGTATGTTCATCCAATCAGATTCCACTACGAGCTAAGTTTTAAAATAAACTCAGTTTAAATTTGATGACGAGGAACCCACTTTTCAGAAAATAAAAGTTCGAAGACGACCTGAATGGGTAATGAAGAAAACTTTATTAATCATTCAAGCCGTTTCCAAACTTCTATTAAACTCCGTTTAAAAACAAACAAGAAAAAATATTATATATGTAAAAACTGAACGAGAGAGAGAGAGAGAAAAAAAAAAGCCACACCAAAAGGTGTTTAGCAACGTTGCTGTGGAGACATTTCTTCTGATATTGTCTCTTGTTAACCCTACATATGGACCCCATCGGCATTTTAAACAGTTTTCTAAACCGTGAATGCATCAACTTGCTTATGACTCCGTGACTTTCTTGGTTACGCGGCCCCTAATGGAATATGAGTCACCCAAAACGTATATCAAAAATACCAAAAACATGTTCAATTACTCCCAATAATTACTATTTGAATTCCCCCCCCCCAAGACTTTACGCAGGAAATGTGTAATTTCACATCTTATTTGTTACAAGTACCATATATAGAACTGAAAACTAATAACTTAACTAATGAAGTAATAGTGTACCATATATAGAACTGAAAACTAATAACTTAACTAATGAAGTAATAGTGTACCATATATAGAACTGAAAACTAATAACTTAACTAATGAAGTAATAGTGTACCACATATAGAACTGTTCGAGT
>NW_013680212.1:4316-6475 GCF_000517525.1 Limulus polyphemus
AAATAGCGAACAATTGAAATACAAGTAAGTATACCTTACCAGGAGTCACAAATAACGAACAATTGAAATACAAGTAAGTCTACCTTACCAGGAGTCACAAATAACGAACAATTGAAATACAAGTAAGTATACTTTACCAGGAGTCACAAATAACGAACAATTGAAATACAAGTAAGTATACCTTGCCAGGAGTCACAAATAACGAACAATTGAAATACAAGTAAGTATACCTTACCAGGAGTCGCAAAAGGAAGTTATTAATTTATCATCAGTACAGTACATTAAAAGAGAAAAGTGAAAATATTAGTTAATAAGTTAATAAGTATCACTTACAGTTTTTCTACATTTTACAGACAGACATAAATAATCTGTTAAAAAGCCTTTTGTTGGATTTTATAGTAATTTTTACGTATGTAATATTCAGAGAATATTAGATAAAAAAATAACCCCTCATATGCAACCTATCAAATGAATTAAAATGATCAAGCATATTAGTTCCAACCTCTTAGCATGTTTAACTAATTAATATACTTTTAAGATTGATTGTTATACGTAATTATCTGGGATCTGGTGAGTCGCGGAATCAAAACTCGGCGCTGATCATGCTCGCCCTTTCAAACGTAGGGTGTTATAAAGTGATGGTCAATCTCGTTATTTGTTGGTAAAGAGAAGCCCAAAAGTTGGCGGTGAGTGCTGCCGGCCGGTTACCGTCTTTGCAGTTCAAAATTAGGGACGGTTGCAGATAACCTTCACAGTTATTTCATAAAACAAATAAAATAATTTTCTATCTGTCTTGGTGCCTTTTGTCAACAATAAATCTAAAACAGTCCCATTGTGACTAAAATTACATTGGTTTCCGAGTGCAATATCGACGATATGTAAAACTCAAAATCCCACTATTTGTTTGCTTGCTTGTTTGTTTGTCTGCCGTGTTCACTACCCAGGATAAACTTCCCTCACGGGAAGGTGCGCAAAACGACAATTTTTCGTTGATATACGCGTCTATCGTCTGCTAGCCGTACCAGTAATTTTTATCGTTAGCATGTTTTACATGGTTGTGATTCTATGCAGACTTGACATATTTTGGTACGTTTGAGTTAACATTTAGTTTAGAATATAGCATTACAATAGCTAGTCCTATTTATTTATAATTATTAGTGGGAACAACAATGGAAAACATGTTTTTATCTCACGTATCCAATTAATTCCAACCAATCTCTCCTTCGAGTTCAAACGCCTGCAGTTCCCAGTCAAATTAAGCTTTGCGATGTCCATCAACAAAGCACATTGGACAACTATAGTGGGGAACAATAAGGGCCTATTTATCCTTGCCAGTGAAGGATAAACAAAGACATCGTTCATAAGGAAGCCATGATTTAAAACAATTTCCTAGTTTATTTTCAAAAATCAAACCAAAGGTGTTTCGTTTTTTATAAAATAACAAAATATTTTTTACCTATCGAAATATAGAACGGGGACACTGAGAGAGTAGGGTTTTTTTCCCAAAAACCAGGGCAATGCTGCTAGTAGAATATAAAAATAAATGGTAGACGCTATCGCCATCTATAGGGAAGAGTGTTCACTTTATCGTAAAACCTTTAGACATCAATGTAAAACGGCCATGAAAAAGGTAAATAACAATTAAAGCATAAGAAAGATACATTCAAGACGCATTTCAAAATGTCAGTTGAAAGCAAATATAAGACAAAGAAAGGTTTTACAAGAATACTTAAATTCACACTCAATTTTTATAACTGTCAAAAATAGTTATAATTTTTACGATAGGCAGAAAAGTTAATATAAAATATTTACAACTGGTTCAAGAAAACTGAATACTGACAATTTTAAAATTAAAACTGATTTTACACTAGAGTATTTAAATTAATGCCAATTTCTATAACGGTGTTTACATTCTTCAGGAGGTGATATAATAATACTGATTTTTACCCACGTGGTTGTATTAACACTGACGTTTTGTTCAGGAGGTGATATAATAATACTGATTTTTACCCACGTGGTTGTATTAACACTGACGTTTTTATCATGAGGTGATATAATAATACTGATTTTTACCCACGTGGTTGTATTAACACTGACGTTTTTATCATGAGGTGATATAATAATACTGATTTTTACCCACGTGGTTGTATTAACACTGA
>NW_013680213.1:0-1595 GCF_000517525.1 Limulus polyphemus
TACATCTACATTTTAAGTAAATCTAAAAGGAATTTCTATATTGCTAACAACACTAGTATTTGTATGAAGTACACTGCTAAAAGGTCCATCCCCGGAACACAGTTTAATTTGGCTCCAAGGGACACCTTATCAAGTCAGAAGCTTGATTATTTGCTTACATTTTATTAACATGAAAGTAATATAATCATTATGGTCGGGAACATTTACACATTATGGTTTTAAAAACCATGAATAAGTCTTACAGTTTCTTCCAAATAAACTCGGTTAAATATATTACAATAAACTGTTTTTCTTAAAAACCAAACTCACATTATCTTGAGTGTGCTATACATGTGTATATATTACATCTAATATAGTTTTCAAAACAACATATAGGGAAAATTCCTGTTCTTGTATTTTGTAATTATGGCGAAGCTACTATGACAATCATTAGAGGGAAGGCTGGTAGTCATCAGCACCCCACCACCCACATTAAGGAATAAAACTGTTAGTCTTATAAATTTACCCACAACATAAAGTGTGAGGAATATTTTGTGGTATCACATGAATTCAAAACCTCGATATCCAGCTCTAAACTCCAGAGATGCACCACAGGATTGTTCTTGACCAACGACTTGACTGTAAGTTAAAGTAAACATCATAAGGTGACCAAAGCACTTCAATCTCATAAGTTCAACAATTGGTTTTACATTTCACCACACTTTCTACCATGGTCTTATGAACATAAGCAGTAATAAGAGAGGAATCATTTCTAATTCTTTGAGTGGAAGATTGAAGTGAAGAATAATCATATTAAAAAACAGTACTGAACTCAAAAAAAAAATCATTAAAATTAATAAACTCTAACATTCTTTGTCAAATGTTCAAATTTAATTACAAAAATTTCTACTTTACCCAAGACAATTTTTCTAAAGATATATAGGATACCCACCAAAAAACAACAACAGTTATAGGGAAAAAACAATGTATTTCACAAATGACTAGAATGAAAAATAGTCCGTGGGTTTCAAGACATACCATTTACAAAATAAAATGTTAGTCCTTCTAATTCCTGCAAAAATATCTCGAGCTGTGTCTTCTTTAACGTTTTTGACATTACGATACAATAGTAGCTTCCTTACATTTCTCCTAGTACACATACAATGATAGCTTCCTTACGTTTCTCCTAGTACACATACAATCATAGCTTCCTTACAATTATCCTAGTACACATACAATCATAGCTTCCTTACAATTATCCTAGTACACATAAAATGATAGCTTCCTTACATTTCTCCTAGTACACATACAATCATAGCTTCCTTACGTTTCTCCTAGTACACATAAAATGATAGCTTCCTTACATTTCTCCTAGTACACATAAAATGATAGCTTCCTTACATTTCTCCTAGTACACATAAAATGATAGCTTCCTTACATTTCTCCTAGTACACATAAAATGATAGCTTCCTTACATTTCTCCTAGTACACATAAAATGATAGCTTCCTTACATTTCTCCTAGTACACATACAATGATAGCTTCCCTATGTTTCACCTAGTACACATACAATTGTAGCTTCCCTATGTTTCTCCTAGTACACATACAATAGTAGCT
>NW_013680213.1:2443-6481 GCF_000517525.1 Limulus polyphemus
AGTAGCTTCCCTATGTTTCTCCTAGTACACATACAATAGTAGCTTCCCTATGTTTCTCCTAGTACACATACAATTTTAGCTTCCCTATGTTTCTCCTAGTACACATACAATTTTAGCTTCCTTACGTTTCTCCTAGTACACATACAATAGTAGCTTCCCTATGTTTCTCCTAGTACACATACAATGATAGCTTCCTTACGTTTCTCCTAGTACACATACAATAGTAGCTTCCCTACGTTTCTCCTAGTACACATACAATGATAGCTTCCTTACGTTTCTCCTAGTACACATACAATTGTAGCTTCCCTACGTTTCTCCTAGTACACATACAATGATAGCTTCCCTATGTTTCTCCTAGTACACATACAATGATAGCTTCCCTACGTTTCTCCTAGTACACATACAATGTAGCTTCCCTATGTTTCTCCTAGTACACATACAATAGTAGCTTCCCTATGTTTCTCCTAGTACACATACAATGATAGCTTCCTTACATTTCTCCTAGTACACATACAATCGTAGCTTCCTTACGGTTCTCCTAGTACACATACAATGATAGCTTCCTTACGTTTCTCCTAGTACACATACAATGATAGCTTCCTTACGTTTCTCCTAGTACACATACAATGATAGCTTCCCTACGTTTCTCCTAGTACACATACAATGATAGCTTCCCTATGTTTCTCCTAGTACACATACAATGATAGCTTCCTTACGTTTCTGCTAGTACACATACAATATAGCTTCCCTACGTTTCTGCTAGTACACATATAATAGTAGCTTCCCTACGTTTCTCCTAGTACACATATAATAGTAGCTTCTTTACGTTTCTCCTAATAAACGTAACATGAAAACTAATAATATATATTCTTCCTAAGATACCAAAATATTTTATATAGATTTAAAAATATATATATATTTGCTTTTTTCAAATAATAAACGTAAGTTTAGATTAGAGAAAAACTGAGATTAAGAAAAAAAACTCCTCAACTTTACACATAAAAACACTATTTCACATACTGGAACTAGAAGAAAACGTAAATACTTTAAACTCAAGCATGGTGCGTTTATATTTAGGTTTAAGTGAGCTAAAGTTTCTTAGTAACTAAGATAGTTAAAAGAGAACCAATATTTTATATCCATGGGGGTTCTAATCCCTTTTCGAAGTGGCTAGTACATCTCTTGACATTCTTTAGTTAAAACTTGTTTTTAGATGGTTCAATTTTATGACACTACTTCCCAAACTGAAGACCCATTAGTTATAAATACATGATGGTAGAAATAATTGAGATTCCTTTATCCGATATGTGGCCCAGTAGATAATTATTCTTATTAGCTCCAACGTTTTTCAAAATATGTTCTTTATTTACTGCATCACCGAAATGGAAAATTAAAATACTATAATAATATTGTTTCTTTACTGTTCCGCACAAAGCTATACAATGGACTATCTGTGTTGTGCCCAACATGGATATGAAAACAAGGTTTTTAGCATTGTAAATCTTCAGATTTACCACCGAGCAACTGAGGGAAGGGGGGGGACATGGTTCATCTGAACAATTGTGGAGGCAATCATTCTCATTTGGAACCGAATCATTTCAAAATCTATATAGAAGTATGTAAGAGGATAATTCAAAATATATTAGTTTTATCTAGGTTAATCTGATCTTCTCTAGATTTCTTAAACAAACTTGCACAAAACTGGAGACAATAAAACCAGTAGTGTAATGTCTCATTTAACCAACAAGTCATAATGGAGTTCATGGAACCAATTAGAGACTAAAGAAACTCCATTGGAGTTCGTGGAACCAATCAGAGACTAAAGAAACTCCATTAGAGTTCATGGAACCAATCAGAGACTAAAGAATCTCCATTGGAGTTCATGGAACCAATCAGAGACTAAAGAAACTCCATCAGAGTTCATGGAACCAATCAGAGACTAAAGAAACTCCATTGGAGTTCATGGAACCAATCAGAGACTATAGAAACTCCACTGGACTTTATGGAACCGACTACAGACTAAAGAAACTCCATTAGAGTTTATGAAACCAATCAGAGACTAAAGAAATGCCATTAGAGTTCATGGAACCAATCAGAGACTAAAGAAATGCCATTAGAGTTCATGGAACCAATCAGAGACTAAAGAATCTCCACTGGTGTTTATCGAACAAACTGTTTATCAAACCAATCAAAAAAATTACTGATGAATAAATCAACTGCCATGAATCCTCACTGATATTTATGGAACTAATCAGAAGACAAAAATTTGTGTATCAAAGAAACCTCATTGAGAGTAAGAAAGCACTTTCTTTACAGCTAATTTTGATTCAAAAAACACAAATCCACTCATCAAATATAAAGAGTAAATAAATAGTTCGAAAAAACTAAAGAGAAAATATGAGAGAATAAATCAGTTACTTTGAGGAAACATAATAATACACTAATAATGTGAAAAAAATATATATAAATACATAAAAAAAATCAACTGATCATTGAAAAGCAAGTTTCAGCAATCAATTTCTTGCACATTTTTAACCTTGAAGACTCTTGTTCTCAGAGTGAAAAATATATTTGTAGTGCTTAAATGCAAAGATTCATCTGCATAGCCAATGAAAAGTCTAGTTAATAATTCCAGTAAAAAAATACAATTACAGAATCAACGCTACTGCAGTACTCTGAGTGTGTATACAGGCATATTTCTGAAAAACTAATATGATTCAATAATACTTCTTAGATACATCACAAGCTTGGTCAGATACTTGTTATTATACATATGTGTTGCATATTATTGTAGAACTTAACAACCAAATACAAACAATAGCTGTTATCATTACACCCGAACATTTCTGTCATTCCCGAAGACAACCGGTTTTCAGTTGAGACGGCTAATCGCGCATTAAGCTAACCCCATTTGTTGGCATATCAGATAATTGATACTTTGGAGTCGCTGTTAGATACAGCTTCTGATTACGATGGAACAGACAGCCCTTACGAAATGAGTTTAGCAGATGCTAAACAGACTTTAGCTCACTGTTCTCATTCTGAGGATAATCAGAAGTTATAGATAATTACTTAAAATACAGCTCAGTTTAAGAAAATTAAATCAAAACGATATTTAGAATTGTTCTTAACTTTTAAAAAAAAAAATCTGGAATTGACAATCCTGTGAGAAAAAAACAGTTTCAGGTGAAACTTGCAGGATTTTGTATAATTATAATGAATTATGTCTCTACATCATTCTCAGATTCTTCACTAAAGTTACACATGTTAGTGAGGAAAAGAAAAATTCACAATTAGTTTAAATTACACTTTATACTTGCTTTTACTCTCAAGGTTCAAAAAAAATAAACTGGCACTTATCTTGTCAGTAAATAAACTGGGACTTATCTTGTCTGTAAATAAACTGGGACTTATCTTGTCTGTAAATAAACTGGGACTTATCTTGTCTGTAAATAAACTGGGACTTATCTTGTCAGTAAATAAACTGGGACTTATCTTGTCAGTAAATAAACTGGGACTTATCTTGTCAGTAAATAAACTGGGACTTATCTTGTCAGTAAATAAACTAGCATTTATCTTGTCTGTAAATAAACTGGGACTTATCTTGTCAGTAAATAAACTAGCATTTATCTTGTCAGTAAATAAACTAGCATTTATCTTGTCAGTAAATAAACTAGCATTTATCTTGTCAGTAAATAAACTAGCATTTATCTTGTCAGTAAATAAACTAGCATTTATCTTGTCAGTAAATAAACTGGCATTTATCTTGTCAGTAAATAAACTGGGACCTATCTTGTCAGTAAATAAACTGGCACTTATCTTGTCTGTAAATAAACTAGCATTTATCTTGTCAGTAAATAAACTAGCATTTATCTTGTCAGTAAATAAACTGGCATTTATCTTGTCAGTAAATAAACTGGGACTTATCTTATCAGTAAATAAACTAGCACTTATCTTGTCTGTAAATAAACTGGCACTTATCTTGTCAGTAAATAAACTGAGACTTATCTTATCAGTAAATAAACTAGCACTTATCTT
>NW_013680214.1:0-4869 GCF_000517525.1 Limulus polyphemus
TAAGTATTTTATGGGATGTTTATCGTTTTACATGAAGTATAAAATCTTATTTTATACTTCATGTAAAACAATAAACATCCCATAAAATACTTATTTTATACTTCATATAAAACGATAAACATCCCATAAAATACTTAGTATTTTATACTTCATGTAAAATAATAAACATCCCATAAAATACTTTAGTTCACATACATTAATCACATGGTCTTCAATATTAAAAGATACAAGTGTTCATACAGTAAAACATTCAGTCTAAAAGTAAAAATACTTACAGCTGAAGCTGCTACAGCCACGTCTGACTGTGGCCGTTTCTGTCTAGCTCCAGTTGAATGACAGGGGGAGATATTTCCAGTAGGCTCCTTACAATCCTGTCAACATAAAAAAGGTCAGACTTATTATCAATTAAATAAAAATTAATTAGGTGTCAAAAATTGGATCTTTACAAATCTTCTACAGTCACACTTAAAATAAAGGTTTGTTTGAGATGTGGGGGGTCTCCCTACCTATCAAACCTTTTTTTTTTTTTTACTTTTAAGTGCTATCTGTGGTTTCTTGCAGAATAATATGACCCAATAGAAGGACAGGAAGTGAGAACAGCTGAATACAGTTAAAAACTTTTAGATGTTAATACCACTTCACCAGACAATCTTCACCATCTTCAATATTTATGTTGTAGCCTAGTTGTATCGAACAGCAGGAATAGAACAACATCACATAGTATTTTATACATCATATAAAATGCTGTAACAAAGGCTAACTACAACCTATACATAAATTACTGGTAGTTCTGTAACAAAGGCTAACTACAACCTATATAAATTATTAGTTAAATAATCTTTAGTTAGATTGTAGTTTTCTATGTTGCTACAAGAAAAGCCTAGAATGGAGAAGAGAATCTGATTTTTCCTGGTAGAATAGCCATTACAACATACGCCCAGAAAGTACGCTGATGACACTAGTAAAGAGTAAAAGTTGAACCATCCCCAGGTCATAACATTAATGCCATGTGTCCAGAAGGTGTTATAACCAACTGACTACCATATCTCTGTACAAGTTAACCTGAGCCACTGGATATGCTAGAAATTAAATATGAGTGCTCTTTATGACTTGATCTCAAAACTGTTCACAGAGATGCAGCATGTAAATGGAGCATTAAGTTTCCACTAGGAGGTGTCACTAGCAAAAAAGAGTTCCTGCACTATCTGATGGTAGTTGATAGGGATTTATGATTACAAAAATATTTGTGGTTCAGGTTTAGTGGATCAAATTTTAATCTTATCAACACATGTGTGTACATTTCAAGTTTTGAGTGAATACCAGAATAAGAAATTTCAGAATTTAAATTAAAAATAGATTTCAACAATTTTGATTGTTAAATATTTTAGAATTGGTATTTAAAGATCACCCTACTAGTGATTCTTTTTGGTAATACAGTTTCATGTAGAAACTATCAAGAATATTCTTCCTGATGTGCACCAGATACATTTTTGTTTTAAATTATAACTTCAAACATTTTATTGTCTTCCCCAGAAAGATGCCTCGGAAGGAACTGTGGAGCAACTTGAATCTCAGGTTGAAAGAATAGTATTAGATTTAGTTCCTTTTTTACGTCACCATTTACAGCAAGAACTCACCCCCCAACTGCAGGGGCAACTGTGTAATAGAGTGCTTGGAACTCTTCAGCCTGCCCCTTCACACCCATTGGCACGGTTCTTCAGAAACCAGCTGCTGCAGATCCTTCAACATACTCTGGCTAGGTTCTCGGGGAAGAGGTAAGCTTAGAGATAGAATTGACTGACCCTCAAAGAAAAGTAATATAATGTATTAGGCTTTTAGAAAAGTGGTGTAACTAAATATAGTTTTGCATAAGTATGTTTTCAGGAAAAAGTTTCGTTTAGGTATAATAGAAATTAAGGTAAACTGAGTTGTTACGAATGAGTAAACTTGGTAAGGTTCTTGGACATTGTGTCACTACAGACAGTTAGAGCAGAAAAATAATAGGTATATCCTAAGGTTCTCAGAGTAGTTACGCTTATAGCATTTATCATAATTTTACAGCTAATATTCATTCATTAGTTAGCCAGGCCACATTGATGGGTAAAACAAAAGATGCAGCCTAGCTAACTAATGAATGGATATTTGTTGTAAAATTCTTATTATTGCTATAAGGATAGCTACCAATTTGGTTGCCAATTTTGATTTCATTTCTTTAAGTCGTACACTCAATCCTTCTCTGGCTGCACCTTTTTTTTTCACACCTGAGGTGTTTTTGATTAGATATCATGACTTTTTGTCAATACACACCAATAAATCTCAGGAAGTAAGAAAATGACACTCAGTAGTAACCAACATTAGCTTTAGGATCACAACCATATTATTCAGAACAGATCTATACATTACAGAATCAACCAGGTTCTTTATAAAATATATGGTAGTAGTTTTCCCCCCCAAAAACAGTGTTAACAACTTCCTTTATAATAACGCCATGGAATCTAGATTAACAGTTTCTTGTCATCACCCGTATGCACTTGGAACAGCGTATCAAGCACCATTATTTATGTTAATTGCTTAAGCTAATATCACGTGATGCTAAATGCTATTTAAATAGGATAATCTCTTAAACTTTAGTAAATTTGGGCTTAAAAGTTGGCAATGAATAATCACGTCGACTCCTATTGAAAACCTGAGCAAGAAACTGCTAATCTAGTTTGTTTGGTCTAACCAATACTTGTGTATCTGCAAGTGCTTTCATCCTATAGTTTTGTTGCTGTAAACCAGCCGTCTTTAATCCGAGTTACATAAAACTAAAACTTTACCTTTAGACGAGGCTGTAGTAAAAATTTCAGAACAGTAGCTAATGTGACTTTTTGCAAAGGTGTGTGTACGAAAATTTTGCTCAAAATTGAGAGGTGTTTGTTGAATAGCTCTGCACATTTGGGTTATATTTAGACAAAATTTGATACGTAAAGGTTGTAAAGATCTATCAATGTACCAAATTTGATATGTAAAGGTTGTAAAGATCTATCAATGTACCAAATTTGATATGTAAAGGTTGTAAAGATCTATCTTTATACCAAATTTGATATGTAAAGGTTGTAAAGATCTATCAATGTACCAAATTTGATATGTAAAGGTTGTAAAGATCTATCAATGTACCAAATTTGATATGTAAAGGTTGTAAAGATCTATCAATGTACCAAATTTGATATGTAAAGGTTGTAAAGATCTATCAATGTACCAAATTTGATATGTAAAGGTTGTAAAGATCTATCAATGTACCAACTTTGAAAAAAATCCATGAAAGTTAAGTATGTTTTTGTTTTATCAAATAAAGTTCTTGTACTTTTGGTGTGAAGAAAGAAAGAGAAAACAATTCAGTCAAAATTAGAGATTTCATATCCTGTATATTTCCTTTAACCCTATCACTTCAGGTATCCTTTACTGTGCATGATACAAGGTTTTAGTGACTTTCATTCAAAATTTTATTAAATTACTTTTTGTTTATGTTATACCAATTAGTATAGCATAAAATTTTAGCTAATAATCCATATTTTAATAGTATACAAGTTTTAAGTTCTTAATTCTACAAGGCAATATTTAAAAAATCCTGAATTTCCACTAGTGTGACCCACGTGACACATTTTCTCTTAGCGTACCATCATCCCCTATTTTATCCATCACCCCTCAAAAATTTACAAAATTCGAGGTAAAATACTCTCTATAAAATCATTATTGCTGAAACAAACCATAATTTTTATAGCTGTCAATTTTGTTTGGTTACAGAGCTATCGAAAAGAAAATCAGACCCCACCTGTCACATTCTCTCTTTCAGGATTCGTTCATAGTTCTCTTACATTTCATTATATATTACCTATAACCAATAGAAAGTCAAGGTTTTCATCTATCAAATGATGTATTATATTATGTTGTGTCATAAACAGAGAATTGCCAATTTCTCTGTTAGTACAAGCTTTCTTCCCATAGGAAAGATAATGACTAGCTTGGATGAAATTGTAACGGTCCTTGTAGCATAGTTAGAAAGCCAGAAAAACTGTTATAGTTAGAGGAAATTGTCCACTTTTTGCATGTTGTTATTCTATGTTCTTTGGTGCATTATTTAATTAAATAATAATAATTGTTTAATGCACTACTACCATTAGTATAAAAAAGTAGGGTTAAGTGTCATTAATAGTAAAGAGCAATAAAAAAAATACTCTGGTACGTAGTTTATTTCTTGTTTTTCATGTTTATTCTTTATTTATTATTATAAAAGTAACTAAAATGTAAAAATAGGGATCTCTTTAGGCTCATTAAGGTTAGATTAGGTAAAATAAATAATAAAAATATTTCATGAGGCATGCATGCGAGCAGCTTGGAGTGACTCGTGGGTAAGGTAATTTGATAGCATAACGTGAGTTGGACGTTCTTCAAGTGATTTACTACTTATAATGGTGCTAATAGTAGTTAGACATGGTTCAAAGGGTAATAAAACAATAAAATTTAATTATAAATAGATGTATACTGTTATGAGTTTAAAACTACTTAGGATAAATGAATGGAGTTTTATGTTAGAACTTGAAGTCATTCTAGAAAGAAAAAAGATAATTTAGATTTATTTTTATTTTTTTTAGTTGTTATGAGGGTGGTCAAATTGATCAACCGTGTATGGAGTTAGGGTAGAGAAAATAACAGATAAACTATAAAGTTTTACTAGAAAAAAAACGTTTGAAATACATTTTGGAGGTTTTACGGATCACACAAAAGGAAATTGAGATTTTTGAGATGAGGAAAAGTATCTTTATTTTTAACATGAAAATTACTTTGTACACAGACTAGTCAAAACAAATATTCAATATATTAATGGAC
>NW_013680214.1:5059-5819 GCF_000517525.1 Limulus polyphemus
AAACTATCTCCCCTGTTAATAACACAGATTGTGTCCTGCAAGTTGTTTTGACCACATGACGCACTACTATGTGTCTTGATCATTACAACTTTTCTCCTGGCATTGGCATACCTAATAGAAAGAAAGTGTCTCATCGCTGATTTGACATGTAAGTTTTAATGATATTGTTTCCCTCATTGCCAATTATTTTTCTGCAGCTAGGTTGAAATATGATTCTGTTACAATTCTTCATTACTCCTTAGAATATGTGAATGTGAAGAAGAACTCCTGATGGAAGTGACAGAAGTTGTATTTAAAGAATTGGCTTTCCATAAATTGATGGCTACTCGCAAGAGTAAACAGAGCCAAGATGTAGGCGGTTGTGTGGAGGTACGTGTTGAGTGATCAAACATAAATCAGGAAATAAATAGTACTTTTTTTTTCATTTCAGATACGAGTAGAAAGTGATAGCTCGTAAATCATTATCACTCATTTAATTGAGTCATCTCAAATAATTATTTGTAATTGTTTATTGTCTAAGAATCACTCTTTATTGAGCAATCATTAGGTGATGTTTATTAATCATATCTAATTTTGAATTATGGCTTTATTTTATGGTGTATCTTTACCAGGTTTATAATTGGTTTAATCATATCTAATTTTGAATTATGGCTTTATTTTATGGTGTATCTTTACCAGGTTTATAATTGGTTTAATCATATCTAATTTTGAATTATGGCTTTATTTTATGGTGTATCTTTACCAGGTTTATAATTGGTTT
>NW_013680215.1:0-3831 GCF_000517525.1 Limulus polyphemus
TGTCTCACCCAACACTGAAGTGATGGTCAAAGTAGCAGCCTTTCTCCCATAGTGTCTCACCCAACACTGAAGTGATGGTCGATGTAGCAGCATTTCTCCCATGGTGTCTCACCCAACACTGAAGTGATGGTCAAAGTAGCAGCCTTTCTCCCATAGTGTATCACCCAACACTGAAGTGATGGTCGATGTAGCAGCATTTCTCCCATGGTGTCTCACCCAACACTGAAGTGATGGCCGATGTAGCAGCCTTTCTCTCACTCTGTTTCACCCAACACTAAAGTGAGACGCCCTAAACATAAGGGGCACACTGTAATAAGTAGGCATATGGACTCGTACCTTTGTAAAGAGTTATCTCCCTGTCTCTGGGCTTCAGAATAAGTTGATGAACACAGCGCATCCATGGTTTTAGCATGAGTTTAGGTCTCTGCATTACTTCTGGACACACTGGTAGCACCGGTCTAGGTCACTACATGACCCCAGGAGACACTAGCAACACGAGTCTAGATCTCTACTCGGTTCCTGTACACACTGGTAGCACCAGTCTAGGTCACTACATGACCCCAGGAGACACTAGCGACACGAGTCTAGATCTCTACTTGACCCCTGGACACACTGTCAACACGAATCTAGATCTATACGTGAACCCTGGACACACTGTCAGCATGAATCTAGGTCTATACGTGAACCTTGGACACACTGGTAGCACCGGTCTAGGTCACTACATGACCCCAGGAGACACTAGCAACACGAGTCTAGATCTCTACTCGATTCCTGTACACACTGGTAGCACGAATCTAGATCTCTATTTGACCCCTGGACACACTGTCAGCACGAATCTAGGTCTATACGTGAACCCTGGATACAGTGACAGCACGAATCTAGATCTCTACTTGACCCCTGGACACACTGCAGCACGAGTCTAGGTCTATACGTGAACCCTTGACACAGTGACAGCACGAGTCTAGGTCTATACGTGACCCCTGGACACAGTGTAGTACATGGAATGAGATTAGGCCCGAACAAGGCAGTTTTCCTGTATACGGAACCCTTAATGTTATAGAAGCATTTATATGTGCATATCTTTTAAACATTTTTTAGGCTAAACGGTTTACGTTTATAAGTTAAGAGAGAAAGAAAATGTGGTACTTTTTCAAGTACCACAGGGCTTGCCATTGGGGCATTATAATGTGACGGTTAATCCCACTATTCATTGGTAAAATAGTAGCCAGATAGTTAGCTATGGGGGTGTTCACTGCTGTCTTCCCTCTAATCTATCACTGCTAAATTAGAGATGGCTAACGCAGAGGGCTCTCGAGTAGCTTTGTGCGAAATTCCAAACAAACCAATCCAATCAAAGAAGGATATTTAGATCCGAATCAACTTCAGAAGGAAAGACACTTACTTTTTCGTGCCTTTCTTTTAACATTTTAACTGTTCTATGACTTTAACCAGTCATTTCACTTGTAACGATCAGATTAGGTTGAAATGTTGTTTAATAAAATTCTCACGATTATAACATGAAAATTGAGAAGGTGAGATCTTTCAGTGTGCATGATGTAATGACTTATAAATTAAACCAATGTTGTTTTTTAAGTGTTCGTGCAATGTGTAAACAACTGTAAAATAAAATAAAACCAGGAGTAGATGTCTTGATTATTTGAAGGCCTCAGTTACGGATTAACAAGTACTCTTGCTCATCATTGACCCTTCATTGACCTTTGAATGTACAATTACGTCACACTCATCGAGTATGTCATTTCACATGACTCAACAATTTGTTATAAGTGGCCCGGATATAACAATTACAAGTAAATTCAGTAACTAATAATGCCGGAATACGGTCCTTAAACCTAAAAAAGTGTAGGCAATAATTAGTTTTACAATTTATCTCATATATACCATACAAAGTATATTACATACATGATTTTGAAGATATTGGGTCCATCTCAGTGTACAGAAGATATGATTAACTGGGGGACATCATGGTGGCATATGGTCTGACGAGTCTGAGATTAAATGGGATGGTCTTTATAGGGCTCCTACAAATGTTTTGACCACTAGCCCAATCCTGAGTCTCTGTGATGCTACCTCAGAACTGCTGAGAGAGATAGAAGATGCCACTGGTAGACACTGTCAGCCAGCTCGAGCTGTTTTGCCAGCAAATGAAACAATGAGTACCAACTAGTGACGATGGTGTTCAATGGAAAAGTGTGTAAACCTCCCTGTGATGTCACTGTGTCCAGGGGTCACGTATAGACCTAGACTCGTGCTGTCACTGTGTCCAGGGTTCACGTATAGACCTAGACTCGTGCTGTCACATTCAAGACGTATATCCCACTTAGGTATAGCCAATGTTGCTGCTAACATAGCAATGTGAGGAAGTATTAGGAGATTAAAACTCTCCTCATTTTCAGTTGAGACAACCAGTGACGTGGGTTGCGCTGATGCTCTGAAAGAGGTGATGTTATTGTTTTAGTGTATATCATGTCTTACTCTTTCAGCCTAGAGCATATATATCGTGAGAAAAGACAGAGAATTACATAGCATCTTTCTGTGATCTAGAAGCATCATAAGACGTTATGTAAACTCTTCTTTTTTTGACGTGTTATTCTTGTATTAAATTTATATCGATTTCCCCCTAAGGGCATAGTGGTAATTCTACAGAGTGGGCACAACACAGGTAGCCCATTGTGCAGTTTTGTGCTTAGCTCTAAAGAAACAAACATACCAACTTCAATTTGTTTGACATTGGGTCCAATCCATTTTCTTTCAATTCTGACCAGTCGAATCTTCCGTTACAACTCAGTGATAGAATTCCTGACTGTTCCTCTTGTTATTTGGTTGATACCCTAGCGGTGAACCAGCAAAACACCATATTAATATCCAAACAAACTTAGGAAGAAACGTCGTATTTTTGGTTGTTGTTTTTTTTCCTGAAAGTGACTCAACGGTAGGTTTCGATAGTCATGGTGGGTACAGCACAGATAGCCCATTGTGTAGATTTGTGTTTAAACAAATACAGTTCCCTGCTTTAACTGTTTAATAAATTTAAAGTAAGTATTAAGATGTTTTCATTTATTTTACTTCTACTGATTACACTAAACGATACAGGAATTAACCCATTAGTACCAGTGGTGATTTGAAGCTGTTTAACAATAAGCAAGTAAAACGTTTACTAACTCACTGGTGTAGTAGAGTTAATTTGGACTATTTACTCATATAACAATTAAGAAGTAAAAATATTTTAAAAACTCACCCGCCTAGTTACATTTAATTCAGTCAACATTTAATGATGTAACGATTAACAAGTAAAATATTCTAGAAACTCACCCACTAGTTACATTTAATTCAGTCAGTAAGTAAAATATTCTAAAAACTCACCCGCTAGTTACATTTAATTCAGTCAGTAAGTAAAATATTCTAGAAACTCACCCACTAGTTACATTTAATTCAGGCAACAAGTAGAATATTCTAGAAACTCACCCACTGGTTACATTTAATTCAGTCAATAAGTAAAATATTCTAGAAACTCACCCACTAGTTACATTTATTTCAGTCAACAAGTAGAATATTCTAGAAACTCACCCACTAGTTACATTTAATTCAGTCAACAAATAGAATATTCTAAAACTCACCCGCTAGTTACATTTAATTCAGTCAACAAGTAGAATATTCTAGAAACTCACCCGCTAGTTACATTTAATTCAGTCAACAAGTAAAATATTCTAGAAACTCACCCGCTAGTTACATTTAATTCAGTCAACAAGTAGAATATTCTAGAAACTCACCCGCTAGTTACATTTAATTCAGTCAACAAGTAGAATATTCTAG
>NW_013680215.1:4613-6406 GCF_000517525.1 Limulus polyphemus
CTGCTACTTCGACCATCACTTCAGTGTTGGGTGAGACACCATGGAAGAAATGCTGCTACTTCGACCATCACTTCAGTGTTGGGTGAGACACTATGGGAGAAAGGGTGCTACATCGACCATCGCTTCAGTGTTGGGTGAAACACCATGGGAGAAGTTAAAGAACGATATTGCTAAGAAAGACTTGGACCATTTCTTGAAGCAGGTAACTTACTGGAACGACTGGAGACAAGAGCTGGTGGTGTAATGCCTTACACTGATTTTGGAAGGTCTCGTACTTGACTCTCTCAAACACTTCAATAAGAAACAGTTTTGTGAATTGGTGTACTCTTGTTGGTCTTTGTGAATTTAGTGTAGTTATGCTGGGTTGTACCACCTCTCAGAGAACTTGGCCACTTATGTGAACCACTTACACAGGAAGATAATAGCAGATTGTGAAGATATTCTACTCGACAAATGTTTCAAGAGACTACAGAGTAAAATAACGTACGTCACTTAAACATTAGGTAAGAATCAAGGCATTTGTTCATTTACTAAATTAATTTCATATGCCGAACATCTTGATGATACACAGGCTGACAAACGTACGATAATATCTGTACTGTACCTTCTAAATGTCAATATTATGTTGACTTTAAGCCTGTTTGTCGTGAGAAGTTTACTGAACTGTGACCTGCAGTCTTTTATCATGAAGTCTACAACTGTATAATTTCTTTGGGCATGATGTAATGTTTCACTGATTGACGTAATGTTTCAGTGATCTGTCAAACTTATCATTTTCCCACTAAGTTCAGTATTTGTTGTAAAAGATGTTCAAGAAATATCTTAAGAAGACCAAAGCACCATTTTTTTAAAGTGAAATAAAATACCCAAGTTGATTTTGGTTAATATTCTCTTATTTTTAAGCAAGCTAAGAAACTGAAGACTAAAATATCACCTTACTCAGACTTAGCTAGATAGACCGAAAGTTTCGTATCAGTGTGATAACATTGAAGGCGAAGTTCGTCTTAACTAAATCCACTTCAAATAAGCTTAAAGTTTTTTATTCTCTCAAAGGCTATGCTTATCTGAATATTTTATAATGTAAATAGTGGAAAAACTTCTCATACATCATTTGTATATTTGATGTTCGAGCGTTACACACAAACTAATTGTACAAATTCCTCTACACTTCTAGAGTTGTATTAATTCATTTCACTCAAAATAGAAGGAACGTGTAACGGATATATAACTATCGTATCCTGTTATTGAATCTTTGGGCAGAAATAAATGAATACAAAAGGAAAAGAACAAATAATGAGAGGTTTTCTCAGTTTTTGATTCTAAAATTTTCATAAATGTGAAAATGACAACATGGAATCGATGAATATCTAGAATCGTTCAATCAAACTTTATCAAATTGCTATGGGTTTGATAAATCTCATACATATCCATAAATTTCTGACTTTAAACCCCATCAGGCTGGCATAGAGCTGATAGAACCCCCACCCCCCGATTATTTAAACTTCAAGAAACTAACACGAAGTTATCATTATCAAACCTCCCTACTTTAGCAGGTAATTGTTCTATACCCATAACCATAACATATCTTCACCTAGTATATTGTTGTTCTATACCCATAACCCTAACCTATCTTCACTAGTATATTGTTGTTCTATACCCAGAACCCTAACTTATCTTCACCTAGTATATTGTTGTTCTATACCCATAACCCTAACCTATCTTCACTAGTATATTGTTGTTCTATACCCAGAACCCTAACCTGTCTTCACCTAGCATATTGTTGTTCTATACCC
>NW_013680216.1:0-755 GCF_000517525.1 Limulus polyphemus
GTTCGAACGTGTGATCCCCATTTTCTCCGTTTTCAAAAGTATCTTTATCAACCATACCGTTTAAGAAAGTACTTTAACAAACCACTCTGTTTCAGAAAGTATCTTTATCAACCATACCGTTTAAGAAAGTACTTTAACAAACCACTCTGTTTCAGAGAGTATCTTTATCAACCATACCGTTTAAGAAAGTACTTTAACAAACCACGATGTTTTAGAGATATTTAGATATTTAGATATTTATCAAACAAACCATTATTTAAGAAACAACCTTAACAAACCACTCTGTTTCAGAGAGTATCTTTATCAACCATACCGTTTAAGAAAGTACTTTAACAAACCACGATGTTTTAGAGAGTATCTTTATCAACCATACCGTTTAAGAAAGTACTTTAACAAACCACGATGTTTAGAGAGTATATTTATCAACCATACCGTTTAAGAAAGTACTTTAACAAACCACTCTGTTTCAGAAAGTATCTTTACCTAATTATCCATTTTAGAGGGTATATTTTTACTGTGTAAAGATGAAAAAATAATAAAATAAAAATCCAAACAACTTAACACCAGATATATATTTTTAAATGATTTATGAAAGTCTTCTGCCTTCTGTGAAATCGGTATCTACTAGATGTAACGCAGAATCGGTGATCTACTAAATGTGACGCAGAATCGGTGATCTACTAAATGTAACGCAGAATCGGTGATCTACTAAATGTAACGTGGAATTGGTGATCTACTAAATGTAACGCAGAATC
>NW_013680216.1:1732-5914 GCF_000517525.1 Limulus polyphemus
ATCGGTGATCTACTAAGTGTAACGCAGAATAGGTGATCTACTAAATGTAACGTAGAATCGGTGATCTACTAAATGTAACGTAGAATCGGTGATCTACTAAATGTAACGTAGAATCGGTGATCTACTAAATGTAACGTAGAATCGGTGATCTACTAAGTGTAATGCAGAATCGGTGATCTACTAAATGTGACGCAGAATCGGTGATCTACTAAATGTGACGCAGAATCTTACATTTAGTAGATCACCCGCAGAATCGGTGATCTACTAAATGTAACGCAGAATCGGTGATCTACTAAATGTAACGCAGAATCGGTGATCTACTAAATGTAACGTAGAATCGGTGATCTACTAAATGTAACGCAGAATTGGTGATCTACTAAGAACAAAGAAGACTATATGTACCGGCTTTTAAAGAGGGAACACAACAAATAATTATCCCATAAATATTTATTTTTAAACAACTCTAAAAGCTACATTTTAGAATTGTTCTTAGAAGTTTTACCCAAGTAAGATAATCCGTGAATGTTTGATTTTTTTTCCTTAAAAATATTATACTTGTTATTCAAACACTTACTGTTTTGTTTATTTTGTTATTATCGTTTCGCCACCTACCGTCTTGGTCCACCATTTTAACCATATTAAGTAGTTCTTTCTCGGTTGGTTTTTGTCCGAGAGACCTCATAACAATTCCCAGTTCTGCGGCTGTTATCCGACCGTCCGAGTCCTTGTCAAACAGCATGTAGGCTTCTCGGAATTCTGCATGAGACATCACAGATGATGAGAATTTGCTTCTCTTTTGTAAGAAAAACAATGTAAAGAAAAAAGAACATGTTTTTACAGTTTCAATTCTTTCTTGATCACACAAATGAAACGCGTTCGACGAACTCTGAAAAAAAAAGAACTTTGTTCCCATTCGTTGAAAATTTTCTTTATTTGATATAACAAATCACACCTTTTCGTTTATTTATTATTTTTATTTCATTCATAGATCTTCTCACGTGACTGTATTCTTATTAAAATACCAATCAGCTATTAAACAATATATATATGGAAGAAGTTTCTAGCGACATTTAATATACGTGAAAAATGGGAGATCTTTCTCGAGACAGTTGTAAAATTATAAATAAATTGTGAACGTATCTATTAACAAATGATGGTTGTTACTAGCCGCGTGTAAAACCACTTTCTCCGCCTGCTATCGAGAGTACGAGAGGTCATTAGAAGCTAGATATGAAGAGCTATCTGACATAGTCGCTCCATCTCGGCTGTATATGCCGCTTTTCAGCTATCCAGAGCGTCCCAAAGTCGAAAACCGGTGAATATTCAAAACCGAGATATCTTATTTTTGTTCATCATCATCTTTCTTCAACAGGTCTAGCGCTTGCCTAGTTCTAGCAGTAACTATAATCTCATCTTGATTTGATAGAGTAAAACAGTCTTCACGATCTTTGACTACCTATTTGATTATTATGATTTTATGCCAAATTTTTAAAGCTCTAGAATACACTCTATAACCTAGTAACCATGTACGCCATCTTATTAAAGTAAAGAAACAAGTATTAGAAAAAATAATTATCGCTAAATAAAATTTAAAAAAGCTGTGTAGGACTGGCTACTGAACTTGAAAAAAAGGAACCAAAGAAGATAAGAATGGAAGTGGACATATCACTTGATCGACTAATGATCACATAACAGACTAAGCTGTCTCGACTTTAAATGGACAATAAAATCCCTATATTACTGGCTTCCACACTGGCAAAACAAATAGAACCAAAATTTCCAATCGTAAAATGTTGCTATATTGTAAAATAGACATAAAAGTAGTATTCTAAGGTTAACTAAAGGAAAGGTGTAATGATGAAAGTTGAGATTCTGTTCAAACACCTAGCTTTCGATAAACAAAGTAATGTAGGGATTTTATTATCCATGTCTTACTTGTCCAGGGTCTTACTCCCATTATTTAATTTAATTAACAGGGTCTTACTTTCCATTATTTAATTTAATTAACAGGGTCTTACTTTCCATTATTTAATTTAATTAACAGGGTCTTACTTCCCATTATTTAATTTAATTAACAGGTTCTTACTTCCCATTATTTCATTTAATTAACAGGGTCTTACTTCCCATTATTTCGAGAGTGCGAGTCATCCGATTGAGAAGCTGATGTGTAGCAGTATCAACAAATAGAAATATATTAAACAGTGCGATAAACCCCATAAAAAATTTTTGCTTGATTTGGTGTACAGAAAAGAAAAACGATCCACATTATGATAATTTAATTTTTACTTTTAATTAAAAATAAAAATGTACAATAATAGTTTTATGAAGGTAAACTTAAGCAGCACAGTATTTAAAAACATTTGCTGAAACGGATAGGGAAAATCAATCTTGCTTACCTGTAAAATATTTTAACTTAAGAATGATGATGATTGAAAGTATATGTACTGGGGAAATAAATATTTGATAATGCGTTAGATTATTGTAATTATATATATACACATATAAACAGTAAAAACTAACTTTTGGTAATTTCTCTGTCACTAACAGAATGCTAATGTTTAATTGGTTCAGACGTTAGAGTGAGAAATTTATCTTAATATAATCTTAGTCATAGTTTTGTCTGACTCCACTCGACTTATTTAATGAAGATAAAACAATCTCTTTGTTTATTACTCTTGGTTTGTTTGTTTTTACTTGGAACAAAACAATAACCTAACTCACTGAGTTTCAACAGAACATAAACATTATTTGACTGCTTACTTTCTTCACGAATCGTTTCTTGCTTCTGAACTTCAGTCATTTCAACTTTATAATCCAAGAAGTTTTTCTCAATATAATTAATTAGGTTAGCCTAACTTTAGCCTAATCTTACATAACAACGCCCCTTGGCGAGGATTGCAACGCTAGACTAGAATTAATAACTAGAAAATACTAATATTACAAAGCAACTAAATATATTCTTATAGCTCGACACAAGAAATTACTTTCAAAATAACAATGATATGATATTTTCAGGATAACTTTACAGGTAATAAACTAATCGTAATATCCTGAGGAACAGCAGGAAATGTCATTGAAACTGTGTTTCCTAAGTTACTGAACCGAAAAAAGAGAATAGACACAATGTCAGCAGTAGATCAAAATAACCGTGAGGATATCACCTCCAGGTATCATCATACCTCACTAGGACTGAGAAAGTTAACCCCTATATAAAAAAAAATAATAATAATAATAATAGGGCCATCTTGGTTGTCACGAAGTAAAACATTGAGGATATCACCTCCAGGTATCACCATACCTTACTAGGACTGAGAAAGTTAACCACTATATAAAAAATAATAATAATAATAGGGCCATCTTGGTTGTCACGAAGTAAAACATTGAGGATATCACCTCCAGGTATCACCATACCTCTACACGGTTGAATTGAATATAGAGACCACATATTATACAAAACTAAGCCAATGACGTCTTCCATGGACAACCTTGGTGAAATCACCATGACCATGTGAGACGAACATAATAACTAGTTTGTCTATTTTTAATCCTATACACATGCTTGTACTCCTGTATGTTTGAACATGTGGAACATTAAATGTTCATCTGTCTGAAATAAAAAAGGACAATATAGTCTCATTCAAATGCTGCATTTCTTCTTCCATTTGCATTCAGGACATTCCAGCTTTCTCTAATATTAGCCAATCAGGTAAGAAGAAAGTAAAACCACGTACTAGTTATATATGTCTAATAAAATACACCTTAGTTATGAAAAAAAAAGTGCGATCAAAAAAGTATTAAGTGTGAGACTTAAAGTAAAGAAATCAAAACTGTGGGTCAAACTAGTAGCTACACTTATAGCATTAATAAGGATTGTACAGCAAATATTCATTCATTAGTTAGCTAAGGCGAGTATTTTGTTCAACTCAGGACATAATGGTGGGCAAAACTGAGCCATGACTTTTCTATTTATAACACAAAATATACAAGTTACAGAAACGAATCTCAAACAAGGACCAATTAATCATATACACAATGTGGCATAATACAATACATACCTATAATACAGGTTATTTACAGAAACATGAATACAATACATACCCTATTATACAGGTTATTTACAGAAACATGAATACAATACATACCCTATTATACAGGTTATTTACAGAAACATGAATACAATAC
>NW_013680216.1:6775-7458 GCF_000517525.1 Limulus polyphemus
AAAATTAGGGGCAGTTTAAAATACTGAAAACTTTTCCAACTAAATTTCCAACATAAAAGTCGAAATCTAATTAAAAACACTTTTTAAGTTAACAAACATTTTGTTATGCTTAAAGCACACACAAAACAAAATAAAAACAAACAAAAATACCTATTATCAATCGCGAGCTTAATTTACAAGAAAACACAGAAACAAACAAAATACCCTTTATCAATCGCAAGTTTAATTTACAGATAAAACAAAAATACCTTTATCAATCGCAAGTTTAATTTACAGAAAACACAAAAACAAACAAAAATACCCTTTATCAATCGCAAGTTTAATTTACAGAAAACACAGAAACAAACAAAAATACCCTTTATCAATCGCAAGTTTAATTTACAGAGAAAACAAAAATACCTTTATCAATCGCAAGTTTAATTTACAGAAAACACAGAAACAAACAAAATACCCTTTATCAATCGCAAGTTTAATTTACAGAAAAAACAAAAATACCTTTATCAATCGCAAGTTTAATTTACAGAAAAAACAAAAACAAACAAAAATACCCTTTATCAATCGCAAGTTTAATTTACAGATAAAACACAGAAACAAATAAAAATACCCTTTATCAATCGCAAGTTTAATTTACAGAGAAAACAAAAATACCTTTATCAATCGCAAGTTTAATTTACAGAGAAAAC
>NW_013680217.1:0-1865 GCF_000517525.1 Limulus polyphemus
AGTATAACACCATGTAACAATGTAGTGCTGTAAAACATGAATTGGAAATGTAAGATAACGCACTTTAATTTATTGAAAGGGTTGTCCAGAGTAATATTAGTATAACACCATGTAACAATGTAGTGCTGTAAAACATGAATTGGAAATGTAAGATAACGCACTTTAATTTATTGAAAGGGTTGTCCAGAGTAATATTAGTATAACACCATGTAACAATGTAGTGCTGTAAAACATGAATTGGAAATGTAAGATAACGCACTTTAATTTATTGAAAGGGTTGTCCAGAGTAATAGTAGTATAACACCATGTAACAATGCATGGTAATCCATAGTATCTCTATACGTGGGTTGTCCAGAGTAATATTAGTATAACACCATGGTGATCCATAGTATTTCTATACGTGGGTTGTCCAGAGTAATATTAGTATAACACCATGGTAATCCATAGTATCTCTATACGTGGGTTGTCCAGAGTAATATTAGTATAACACCATGGTAATCCATAGTATCTCTATACGTGGGTTGTCCAGAGTAATATTAGTATAACACCATGGTAATCCATAGTATCTCTATACGTGGGTTGTCCAGAGTAATATTAGTATAACACCATGGTAATCCATAGTATCTCTATACGTGGGTTGTCCAGAGTAATATTAGTATAACACAATGGTAATCCATAGTATCTCTATACGTGGGTTGTCCAGAGTAATATTAGTATAACACCATGGTAATCCATAGTATCTCTATACGTGGGTTGTCCAAGGTAACATCTTAGAACACCGCGTGGTAACGTATTGGAATACACTGTAACTCAGGACATATGTTGTCTAGGCCAATGTGACATATTTGGATATGATGTGGTAACATATGGTAATACACTAGAACTTACTATATGTGTTGTTCATGGTGAAGATAGCCCTAACTAGTGCAGTTTTACTTAACAACTTAATCTAAAAAGCTAGAACAATTAAAACACTATAATGCAGTGTAAGACTAGAGGAAAGGCAGTTAGTCAACACCACCCACCGCCAACTCCTGGGCTACTCTTTTTACCAATGAATAGCGGGAATGACCGCACATTATAACGCCCCCACGGCTGAGAGGGCGAGCATATTCGGTATGACGGGGATTCGAACTCGCGACCCGCAGATTGCGAGTCGAGTGCCCTTACCACCAGGCCTTTGAAAAAAGGTAACATCATGAAAAGTACCAGTATCATTTATACAGACAATGTAATATAACCCGAAATATGTCATTTTAAAGTGTTATGTACATACATACCTCATCGGCTCTTAAACATATAACGAATTTCAGCACTAGCTTGTTCGTGGGTCCATGACTTTGATGGTTACGGGGTCCCTAATAACATACGTCATAGAAATTAAACAAAAATGTCATTAAAACTGCAATTAATCCGACTAATTACTTCTAGAGTATTCTACGTATTTTACACAAATAAAAAAATGATTTTATTTAATTTTGTGGTCAGTTCTTTAGTGTTGTAAGCAGGTAAAAAAATAAAAGTTATGATTTAATATGTGGACTCCACCTGTAGTGAACGGTATATAAACAGGACAGTAATTTGGGGGCTAAAATATTAAGCCTTACAATTAGATAATCCACCTGTCTAGTTTCTGTTGAAACGCTTTATTATATAGTCTCTGACTTTTCTCTATTGTCAAACTACAAAAAATAACAAAACTTTTGAACAAGTACATTTTAGTCTGCGTTGATTTTGACAGACCAGAAAGGAGCCAAAGTTCAATCTTCCCATATTCTGAACTAAAAATTAATTAATTAATATTAATTATAATATTAGACGAATTTTTTTATATTATTTTTTGGTGTACTTACTTCAAACTTGCC
>NW_013680217.1:2400-6150 GCF_000517525.1 Limulus polyphemus
GAGGCGAAATAAAAACGTAATTTGGAACATTTTAATTCATTCCCCCCTAAAATAAAAGTAAATAAAAAAACTGCGAGGTGAAAAGCCACTCAACGATTGGTCAATCTGTGAGCAAGTGTATCCGCATGTGGAAGGTATTGGACGTTAATAAAGGAATGACGTTATTTCTTATAGAAACCTACATATGTTTAAAATTTCAGATTTAGGCTTAACACACACCTAAGAACGTAAGGTCTAGCTTTAAAGAAAAGCGTCTAAACATTTAATATGTAGTTTATCTGCATGTAGAGGGTGCTGAACATCAATAAAGAAATTATATTACTTCTTGTAGAAAAGCACATAACCTGTTCTCTATCCCTTGATTTAATATTTATGTTATGGTTTGTTTTGAATTTTGCGCAAAGCTACACGAGGGCTATCTGTGCTAGCCGTCTCTAATTTAGCAGTGTAAGACTAGAGGGAAGGCAACTAGTCATCACCTGTAAGACTAGAGAGAAGGCCACTAGTCATCACCACCCACCGCCAACTCTTGGGCTACTCCTTTACGAAACGAATAGTGGGATTGACCATTACATTATAACGCCCCCACGGCTGAAAGGGCGAGCATGTTTGGTGGTACGAGGATTCGAACCCGTGCCCCGCAGATTGCGAGTCGAGTGCCCTAAGCACCTGGCCATGCTGGGCCATTTAATATTATTTTAAATTTAAAATTTCAGATTTAGGCTTAACATACACTTACAGATATGAGGCCTAGCCTTAAAGAAAAGCGTTTAAACATTTATTATGTAGCTTAAATACCCATACTCAGCTTTTGGCCTGAAATCTACGGGAAAAAATGTTAAATTCAGCTTTCAGAAAACACACAAACAAACTAACTAAATTAAAAACCTGAATCTGCAGTTGGATTATTCATATTCGAATCTCTCGTTGTTTCAAAACAGTATACTGCGGTTTATCAAAATTTTCCATAGTTTTAATTTGAAGGAAGCCATCAGAGATATGTCAAAATTGGTTCATTTTGGTAAAATGGAGATATGTAGCAGCAATAAATAACTGCCACCGTTAAAAATGTGTCTAAGTAGTCTAACTACATTTAACCTAATGTACACATTTGAGCGTTGTTTCGTCTGTAAGTAAACGTTAGGACTTATTAAGTTGCATTCTTGGCTTTTTTTCTCATGCTGTTATTTTCTTTTACGGTAAGTTTAAAGTATGGAAAAGAACTGGTATCGTACACTGTGTTTTACCTGTTTCGTTGGAAAAAGTTTTTTTTTTTTAAATTCACTGTCGGATTATGAATCCGATAATCCAATGTTCACGTCCCGTTGCTGCAAAAACGCGTGTCGCACGTTTAGGACGTAGCTGCAGTTATAAGAGTAACGGTGAAATCTCACTATTTGATTAGAGTATCCCAAAAGTTGGCGGTGAGTGCTGTCGACTAGCTACCCTCCCTCTAGTCTACCTGTTGAAAATTATGGACGGCTAGCGCGTATGTATAGTCTTTGTGTGGATCAGAAATAAAGCATTTTAGCGAACTTTTACACGAGCATTCCTTGAATACGTTTCCTCGTTTTTTGTTACTAAACTTTAAATGAATTCGTAAGGACTCCTCATAACGCTATTAATGAATAATTTACTTAAAAAAATTGTATGAGAAAACAGGAACTCCTTTTTTTTCATATATCAATCCAGAATTGCTACAAAACAAGATATAAACTTTGTTTGTTGAATTTCGCTCGCGAAAAGCTACTCGAAGATTATCTGCTCTAGTCGACCCTAATTTAGAAGTTGAAGATTAAAGGGAAGGCAGCTAGCCAACTCTTGGGCTACTCTTTTTAAAGCGAAAAGTGGGATTGACCATCAAGCTTTAACGCCCGCACACCTGAAAGGGCGAGATTGTTCGGTGACGGGTTTCAAACCCGAGATTCGCAGTTTGCGAGTCGACCACCTTAACCACCAGGCCCTCAAAATATAAAGATTTTTCAGGTTAATAACTCTGCGTCTTAAAACACTCGCTTTTTTTTAAATATCCCTGTTTATTATTATTGTTATTTAACTAACGTCTAAAACCGTAAATAATTACCTTATATTTATTAGATCAGGTTTGAAATATTACGTTCTTACGTCATTTCTGTCATTTAAAACTGAATACTCATCCTCTGAGCTTCAGAACTAGAAGTGTACAGTCAATGTTATTCTGTTATTTTAAATGGCCTTTGAATAACAAAAACATATACAGCAGGTATAGAGTGTTTCTGGCCTAGCATGGACATGGTGGTAAGGGCACTCGACTCGCTACGCGCGTGTCGCGGGTTCGAACCACGTAACTGAACATGTTCGTCCTTTCAGTCGTGGGAGGATTATAATGTTCCTGTCAATCCCACTATTAATTTGTAAAGAATTAGCCCAAAAGTTGGCGGTGGGTGATATTGACCAGCTGCCTTCCCTGTAGTCTATCACTTCAAAATTAGGGACTGCTAGGCTGTTGAGTTACTTAAGTAAGAGTAGTCAAACCAAACTTATTTAAAGAACGCGCTTCCAATGCAGTTTACAGGTTTTGTCTTGCAGAACGGTCTTGACCATTTTTTTTCCCCCTCAACGGTTCCTACACTACTGTTGTTGCTATGGCCAGTTTATACGTGACAATATTAGATAAGATGCTCTTATATTTGTGTTTAACATACCAAGCTTTATTCCATCTCAATCAGTAGTAATGTCATTGTGAATAACTTTATATTCTCGTTGGAAAGACTTTTAAACTGACTTCAGCTGAACGCAAATATCTGATTCGTAAACTGACTTCATCTGTACTCTTTATCTGACTAGTAAACTGACCCCAGCTGTACTCAGTATCTGATTCGTAAACTGACTGAATTTTTACTCAGTGTATAATTCGTAAACTGACTGAAGCTGTACTCAGTTATACTCACTATCTGACTAGTAATCTGAACTCAGTTATATTCATTATATTATACTCAATGTCTGATTAGTAACCTGACTTCATCTGTACTCTTTATCTGACTAGTAAACTGACCCCAGCTGTACTCAGTATCTGACCAGTAAACTGACCTAAGCTCTACTCAATATCTGACTTGTAAGTTAACCTCAGTTTTGCTCATTACATGACTCGTAAACTGACCTAAACTGTATTCATATTCTGACTTATAACGTGAAGGTCAGTTACTATGATCTTTGCCACATTATAAATCAGAATATGAATACAGTTTAGGTCAGTTACTATGATCTTTGTCACGTTATAAGTCAGAATATGAATACAGTTTAGGTCAGTTACTATGATCTTTGAAACTGTATTCATATTCTGACTTATAATGTGGCAAGAATCATAGTAACTGACCTAAACTGTATTAATATTCTGACTTATAATGTGGCAAAGATCATAGTAACTGACCTAAACTGTATTCATATTATGACTTATAATGTGGCAAAGATTATAGTAACTAACCTAAACTGTATTCATATTCTGACTTATAATGTGGCATAGATCATAGTAACTGACCTAAACTGTATTCATATTATGACTTATAATGTGGCAAAGATCATAGTAACTGACCTAAACTGTATTCATATTCTGACTTATAATGTGGCAAAGATTATAATAACTGACCTAAACTGTATTCATATTCTGACTTATAATGTGGCATAGATCTTAGTAACTGACCTAAACTGTATTCATATTCTGACTTATAATGTGGCATAGATCTTAGTAACTGACCTAAACTGTATTCATAT
>NW_013680218.1:0-1803 GCF_000517525.1 Limulus polyphemus
CACTTATAGCTTGGTTTTATACTAGTATACCAGTCAGGACAGTGTACTCTAACACTTATAGCTATGTTTTATACTAGTATACCAGTCAGGACAGTGTACTCTAACACTTATAGCTATGTTTTATACTAGTCTACCAGTCAGGACAGAGTACTCTAACACTCATAGCTATGTTTTATACTAGTATACCAGTCAGGACATAGTACTCTAACACTTATATAGTATAAAACCAAGCTTAGAGTACACTGTCCTGACTGGTAGACCACTTATAGCTATGTTTTATACTAGTCTACCAGTCAGGACAGAGTACTCTAACACTTATATCTTGGCCTTATACACTTCTCCTACATTTCGTTTCTTGTTTTTCATAGTTTATCCATCAAACACTGGTGTCCAGTTTTGTGTCCAGTTTGATTTTCTTTGTACACCTTAACCAACAAACTGTTGTTTCGTGTCTTTGTCTACTCTTCAGACGGCAACATCTGCGGCTTTATTTTTTTTTTAAAGTGTAACCACCAACGCCACTTGCCCTATTTGGATTTGATTTCTACACCCTAACCAGCGAATTCAATGCCCTATTTTGTATCTCATTCGACACGCGTCCCATGAGTACCATCTAACCAACTTCGTTTCTTTTTGAGAAGTTAACCACCAATGACAGCAATTCTGTTTCTTTTCTTATTACTTTTACAAGCAAACCTACAAGCTACTCTATTTTGTATTATTTTTAAGGATTAATCATTAAATCTATTTGCTATGTTTCGTTTATTTTTTATTTTTACAGATTAACTATCAAAGCCAGCTGTCCTATGCACTTGAGAAAGTATCCACTTGATACACAAGCTTGTCTTCTGGAAATTGGAAGTTGTAAGTTACCTTCTAGTCTCTGAAGAAATTAGTATTTCATGTGTGCTGCAACGCTATGTGACTCCTTTTGATTGGCATCTTCCTCTGCTATGGGATTCCTTTTGATTGGCATCTTCTTCTTCTGCTATCTGACTTCTTGTGGTTGACATACTCCTCTACTGCTATGTGACTTCTTGTGGTTGACATACTCCTCTACTGCTATGTGACTTCTTGTGGTTGACATACTCCTCTACTGCTATGTGACTCCTTTTGGTTGACATACTCCTCTACTGCTATGTG
Source organism: Limulus polyphemus (assembly GCF_000517525.1). Lineage (NCBI taxonomy): Eukaryota > Metazoa > Arthropoda > Merostomata > Xiphosura > Limulidae > Limulus > Limulus polyphemus. Next base: position 1,144 of record NW_013680218.1, read on the forward strand.
ACTCCTTTTGGTTGATATCTTCCTCTGCTATGTGACTCTTTGTGGTTGACATACTCCTCTACTGCTATGTGACTTCTTGTGGTTGACATACTCCTCTACTGCTATGTGACTTCTTGTGGTTGACATCTTCTTCTACTGCTATCTGACTCCTTTTGGTTGACATCCTTCTCTACTGCTATGTGACTCTTTTTGGTTGACATACTCCTCTACTGCTATGTGACTCCTTTTGGTTGACATACTCCTCTACTGCTATGTGACTTCTTTTGGTTGACATCCTTCTCTACTGCTATGTGACTTCTTGTGGTTGACATACTCCTCTACTGCTATGTGACTTCTTTTGGTTGACATCTTCTTCTTCTGCTATCTGACTCCTTTTGGTTGACATACTCCTCTACTGCTATGTGACTTCTTGTGGTTTACATACTCCTCTACTGCTATGTGACTCCTTTTGGTTGACGTATTCCTCTACTGCTATGTGACTGCTTGTGGTTGGCATACTCCTCTACTGCTATGTGACTGCTTGTGGTTGACATACTCCTCTACTGCTATGTGACTTCTTGTGGTTGACGTATTCCTCTACTGCTATGTGACTGCTTGTTGGTTGGCATACTCCTCTACTGCTATGTGACTGCTTGTGGTTGACATATTCCTCTACTGCTA
>NW_013680218.1:2803-4283 GCF_000517525.1 Limulus polyphemus
ACTCCTTTGGTTGACGTACTCCTCTACTGCTATGTGACTCCTTTGGTTGACATCTTCCTCTACTGCTATGTGACTGCTTGTGGTTGGCATACTCCTCTACTGCTATGTGACTTCTTGTGGTTGACATCTTCTTCTACTGCTATGTGACTCCTTTTGGTTGACATCCTTCTCTACTGCTATGTGACTTCTTGTGGTTGACATACTCCTCTACTGCTATGTGACTTCTTGTGGTTGACATCTTCTTCTACTGCTATGTGACTCCTTTTGGTTGACATACTCCTCTACTGCTATGTGACTCCTTTTGGTTGACATACTCCTCTACTGCTATGTGACCCTGCATATGTGAGTAATATCAACACTAAACAATGTGAACACAACATATTGAATGTCTACATTTCTATGAAACGTGTTGTATGTATATGTGAAGAACGTAAAGAATTAATAGTGTAATCACAACTGATAGTTTTAAAGTCCACATTCACACTAGATGTACTGTAATTATATAATGTTTGATAATTATTAACTCCGTTACCCCTGATTACACAGAACATTCGATATGGTACAACTCTTTTGAAATGTGTATGTTTTGTAAAGGTGTCGTCCTGATTTTTTGTGTGTGCATTATTTCAACAGATGCTTATGCAACAAATGACGTCATATACAAATGGAAAGAAACGGACCCTGTCACTGTATCTCAGGGCGTGATGCTCTCCCAGTATGAGTTCGAAAAAATTAGCACAGGAAACTTAACCATAAAACACGGTCTTCTACGTAAGTAGTTATGATTGGTAAATCATCTCACTTAACAAAAGAAAAGTAAAAGCTAGGCAGGGTTTTAATCTTGAATCTGAGGCTGAAAAGTTTAAAGTATGTGCAGATTTCAAAAAAAAATGTTTTCTTTCTTGCAACAGCCTGGCTAGTTTCTTCTCAAATGATGATAAGTTTTAAAACCCCTGTTACATTTTGCACATAATAAATTGCATGAGTTATGCAACAAAACGACTTTGACATCCATTATTTGGTTCTCTTTATATGTTTTCTTGGCGAAAGTTAGTCTTGTGCAGTATCCCATTATTTGGTTCTCTTTACATGTTATCTTGGGGAAAGTTAGTCTTGTCCAGCATCCCATTATTTTGTTCTCTTTACATGTTTTCTTGGCGAAAGTTAGTCTTGGGGAAATTCAACCTTGTACGGTATCCCATTATTTGGTTCTCTTTACATGTTATCTTGGGGAAGTTAGTCTTGTCCAGCATCCCATTATTTGGTTATCTTTACATGTTTTCTTGGCGAAAGTTAGTCTTGTGCAGTATCCCATTATTTGGTTCTCTTTACATGTTATCTTGGGGAAGTTAGTCTTGTCCAGCATCCCATTATTTTGTTCTCTTTACATGTTATCTTGGGAAAGTTAGTCTTGTGCAGTATCCCATTATTTTGTTCTCTTTACATGTTATCTTGGGAAAGTTAGTCTTGTGCAGTATCC
>NW_013680218.1:4837-7167 GCF_000517525.1 Limulus polyphemus
AATATTACATACTTGACAGTAATATTACATACTTGACAGTAATATTAAATACTTGACAGTAATATTAAATACTTGCCAGTAATATTAAATACTTGCCAGTAATATTACATACTTGACAGTAATATTACATACTTGACAGTAATATTAAATACTTGACAGTAATATTAAATACTTGCCAGTAATATTAAATACTTGCCAGTAATATTACATACTTGACAGTAATATTACATACTTGACAGTAATATTAAATACTTGACAGTAATATTAAATACTTGACAGTAATATTACATACTTGACAGTAATATTACATACTTGACAGTAATATTAAATACTTGCCAGTAATATTACATACTTGACAGTAATATTACATACTTGACAGTAGTATTAAATGTTTGACAGTAATATTAAATACTTGACAGTAATATTAAATACTTGCCAGTAATATTACATACTTGACAGTAGTATTAAATGTTTGACAGTAATATTAAATACTTGACAGTAATATTAAATACTTGACAGTAATATTAAATACTTACCAGTAATATTACATACTTGACAGTAATATTAAATACTTGACAGTAATATTACATGATTGACAGTAGTATTAAATGTTTGACAGTAATATTAAATACTTGACAGTAATATTAAATACTTGCCAGTAATATTACATACTTGACAGTAGTATTAAATGTTTGACAGTAATATTAAATACTTGACAGTAATATTACCTGGACCTAGCAGTAAAATGTCAAAAAGACTGCCAAATCTTTGTATAAAATAAGCTTCTTTACAAAGAAAATCAAGACATGTGTATAGCAGGAAAAACTAGTTAACACGATCTTTTTATATTTTAATATACATTTTGTGAGATTATGTTAAAATTAGATGAAATGAATCATTTTTGAAAGATTGTTGGACAAAAAAACGATTAAATACTGTTTAACTTCAAGCTTTGGATTTGTTGTCAAGGCCATATTTTCAGCAACTAATTTGGTTTCAATGAAATAAGTCAAATGACCGAGTATTACTTTTTAAGCTATTTTTGGTTTAAGTTAAAAAAAAACTACGTTTTCAAATCAGCGCAAAATTCTAAGTCATAAAACACCTCTGAAACGATGTTAAAACCTAATTTATCTGTTAGACTTTAAAGTAAGGACTTTCAATAAGCAGTTGATAATGTTGAGATATCTTACTTTTGATGCAAAGCAAAAACAAAACAGGATTAATATAGACATTTTTATGTTCATTTTATTATTCGTTCGACAAGCCTCATTAAAATCCTATTAGTAGCACTTTTTGCTGAAGCCAATGGAGTGGTTTATAGCACAAGATTGCTTTTGTAAACTATTTAATCTACATCTCTTTTTTTTTTTCAGGATTCAGAAACGTACACGTAACTCGTTTATTTTTTCTTATTTGATACTCTTTGAAGCGATGTAATAAATTATCAAAATAATTGTATATTTAAAAATCATATTTAACTATGACGGAATAACATCTATATAACACAGTGTATAACAGTAATAACCGACTATCAGTCTGTATAACACAATGTATAACAATAATAGTCAGCTGTGACTCTGTATATCACAGTGTATAACAGTACTAACCTACTGTGAGTCTGTATAATACAGTGTATAACAGTAATAACCAACTGTGAGTCTGTATAACCCAGTGTATAACAATAATAGCCAACTGTGACTATCTATAACACAGTGTTTAACAGTAATAACCTAACAGACTCACAGTTGGCTATTACTGTTATACACTGTGTTATACAGACTCACAGTAGGTTATTACTGTTAAACACTGGGTTATACAGACTCACAGTTGGTTATTACTGTTATATTATACAGACTCACAGTTGGCTAATACTGTTATACAGAGTCACAGCTGGCTATTATTGTTATACACTGTGTTATACAGACTCACAGTATTACTGGTATACACTGTGTTATGCCAACTGTGAGTCTGTATAACACAGTGTATAACAGTAATAACCGACTGTGAGTCTGTATAACACAGTGTATAACAATAATAGCCAGCTGTGACTCTGTATAACAGTATTAGCCAACTGTGAGTCTGTATAATATAACAGTATTAGCCAACTGTGAGTCTGTATAATACAGTGTATAACAGTAATAGCCAACTGTGAGTCTGTATAACACAGTGTATACCAGTAATAACCTACTGTGAGTCTGTATAACACAGTGTATAACAGTAATAACCTACTGTGAGTCTGTATAACACAGTGTATAACAGTAATAACCTACTGTGAGTCTGTATAACACAGTGCATAACAGTAATAGCCAACTTTGAGTCTGTATAAT
>NW_013680219.1:0-1665 GCF_000517525.1 Limulus polyphemus
CTAACAAAACACATTACTGATCATCATACAAAACTTAACCCTAACTTCTATTTACTTAAACAGTCATAATACAACTGTTAGCTAACAAAACACACTACTGATGATCATACAAAACTTAACCCTAACTTCTATTTACTTAAACAGTCATAATACAACTGTTAGCTAACAAAACACACTACTGATGATCATACAAAACTTAACCCTAACATTCTCACAAAACTGACATCTATTCTTTCAATTCAATTCTGACATAAAATTTACCTCGTATCTCTGCTCTCTATTCTTCTACATTTCATTGATTCACTGGTATTATCTTACAAGTTGAACTTATCAGAACTAGAAGACTTGAGTGACATCAAAACAGATTAATAGTACAAAAAAAAAGAAAATAATAAGAATATAATTTACTTCACAGGACAGCTGTTGAAATTACAGCCTAGTAACTAAGACAATTGATCATATCAAGCCTACTGTCCTGTTAGCTTACTTACAATCAATGCTATGTATTTTAGCAAGTTCAATTTTAGTGAGGTAAAACGTATCAGTGTGAAAACCAACAACATTCTGTTACATATAGCTTACCATGCTTGCAGGGCACAGATAGGGTCGATTTCGGTCAAGTAAACCACAGATCCCATGCCTTTCAAGGCAGAACAACAGCCTTTACCCACCTGTAGAAACAACAGGTATAAAATGTTTGTCTTCCTCCTGATTTAATACATTATAAAGATTATAGGTTCTTTTCCGAGATTTACTTTAACAAAAGAGAATTCAGTTACTGCATAACAAAATCTTCTGTAAGCACAGTTACGATTCTTAGAAATTAACAATTGATAAATTCTCTTTTCTTTTATAGCACTAGAAAACTTTTTGGAAAAAATTCAATAGATCTATTATTATATATATTTTGAACCTCAATTACATAAACTGTTTCACATGTAAAACAGATACAGAAGGTACTTTACAGTAGACTTGCTTTCAAAACTAATACCCAAGTTTTAACAGTCTAAACAGAATGTCTGAATTATGCATTTATCACAGTTTTAGCTAACATCTAAATAAAATGTTTGAATTATGTACTATTCTGATATTTAACAGTCTCTATATAATGTTTAAATTATGTACTAACATGAGTTTGAGCTGTCTAAATAGAACGTTTGATGTACTAACTTAATTTTAAGTCTACATACAATATTTGATGTATTAATCTGGGTCTTGATAAAATGTTTGAAGTCAAGGTTCTAATCTAGTTTTAAGCCTTTAGAGATCGTTTGATTTTAAACTAGTAATTTTGCAAGTAAACAGTTTAACTAGAACGTTTTTTTAATGCGAGTTCGGATGAATGTAACTCACTTCTCCATAGCCACATACAAGAACCAGTTTTCCACCAAACATTACATCTGTTGACCTTTTTAGCCTGTAACAAAATAAAAAATTGTCATATAAATAATGATAATGTAACAAAATAAATTGTCATATAAATAATGATAATGTAACAAAATAACTTGTCATATAAATAATGATAATACAACGATAACTTGTCATATAAATAATGATAATGTAACAAAATAAATTGTCATATAAATAATGATAATACAACGATAACTTGTCATATAAATAATGATAATATAACAAAATAAATTGTCATATAAATAATGATAATAC
>NW_013680219.1:2545-6492 GCF_000517525.1 Limulus polyphemus
TTAACAATGGACTGTGTGTTTAGACAAATGGTTAACAATGGACTGTGTGTTTAGACAAATGGTTAACAATGGACTGTGTGTTTAGACAAATGGTTAACAATGGACTGTTTGTTTAGACAAATGGTTAACAATGGACTGTGTGTTTAGACAAATGGTTAACAATGGACTGTGTGTTTAGACAAATGGTTAATTATTGAGACACAGCACTGATGTAAAGTAATACAAGGTTATTGAGACACAGTACTTATGTAAAGTAATACAAGGTTATTGAGACACAGTGCTGATGTAAAGTAATACAAGGTTATTGAATTCTTAAAAACAAAAGTTTTAAATTGTACTTTTTTTCTTTAAAAATAATAATAATTACTTGTGACACAACTATATAAAAACTACTTACGCATCCAGAACACTTTCCCGACAACTGTAGAGATTATCAAATTTAGTCTGTGAAAAACAGGTATAAAAAAAAAACTTATAGTTAAAACCAAGCACAATTCATTGAGATATTTTTACAGTGTTTCCTATACACTTTTATTGTCTAATACAAATTTCATTTTTCCATCATGCTAACAAAAAAGTAGGTAACTGAGTGATAAATTAGTACATTATAATAATCATTTTTAGAACTCTACATTATTCAGATGTCACATGCGTTAAAAAATGAAAAAAGTTTTGAGTTTGTAAAGGATTTTCATTTAAATATCCTACTACTGATAAACTCAATATTTCAAACAACCGTTTACTATTTATTGTTTGGGACTATTAGTAATATTCTTCTTCTTAGTTAGTGTACCATAATTATTTCACCTATTAAATGTTAATAAATACTTAAATATTCTATTTGTATGTGTAAAATCTTCTGTGCCATGTTTTCTTTTAAAATATTTTTGAATATCAAAACTCATTTCAATTACATGAAACTTTGTTTTTAATTTTTTTAAAAGTTAAAAAGGCTCAATTTGGACAGAAACTTGGGTATCTAAGCAACAAGTATCTGGATTGAAACAGTATAAAGTATCTTACTGCAGATGGCCATTCTATACTAAAATATAAAATAACATTCACTTCAGCATTAAAAGGCAGTAGGCCTAAGATATGTGTGAATCATAGCACTAACATGTGTGTTAATCATAACATATGTATTAATCATAGGCCTAGGATATGTGTTAATCATAGGCCTAACATATGTGTTAATCATAGGCCTAGGATGTGTGTTAATCATAACATATGTGTTAATCATAGCCCTAACATGTGTGTGAATCATAACATATGTGTTAATCATAGGCCTAACATATGTGTTAATCATGAACAATATAAAAGGAATGTGGATATAAAACATCTACTGTTTACCCGATTTCTATCTTATTATTCTGAAGTCTCCCTCTATCCCCATTTCCTGATATTTAGCTTGGGTACATTATGCAGATCAAATAGGGATTGTAAAACTGGCAAGGCGGCAAGTGAAACAGTCATGCTAAGCACAAATATAGTATTCAGAATCTTGTAATACATGTATCATGGGTGTACTGCCATTCAGACATACATGTATATAACACGTGATGTTACGTACAGTTACTTATTCAGACACAGAAGACTTGCACCACATAATGTGTGTGTTTCACTTTGATTATTCACCTTTGTTACAGAATCATTGACGTTCATGGCTGGAACCGATAGCTTTCCAGCTTTAGAGAGCTGGTAGAGCCTGTGAACACCAGTAACACTCTCCTCGACAATGCCCTTTATCATCTTAAAGAGGGCAGGGTGCTTCTTAGACATCAAGTGAGTAGCATCTCCGCCATCATCCAATATCTGAAAACAAGGTACTTATTTCTTAAGCAACATTTCTTGTCAATAACGAAAAAAATATGTTTTTTATAGAAACTTTATTTCGGGTACAGCTAGCAAATTTCATGTGTTTAAATAATTTACAGAAATTACAATAGAATTAGGACAATGACAAGCCCTAGCAAACAAGGTAAAGGAGCAAAACAGCCCTTCCAACAAATCTGGAATTCACAATCATCTAAGCAAAGACTGTAGCAAGAAGCCTAACATGGAACACTTCAAAGCAACAGACAAACAGACATTAATAAAAAAAAGGAAGTGCTCCTAATTCAAAACTTCAGACCAAAATTGAACAACCGGCTAACAACACAACTGTATCTCAAACTGTGATAAACTTATCATGCCTGAAAAGGTCAAAGAGTAAAAACAATCAAATGTCAATATCTATCTTAAATACAATAGAAATATTGGTCTGTTGAGATCAGATGTTTTGGGTATAGTTAGAACATTTTATTTATAAAAGTCTGGTTTATATCAGGTAATCATCTTATTTCTTTTAAATACAAATATAAAATTCTGATTTATACTACGTATTCATCACTGTTTTATCAAGAAAACTCAGCTGGCTAGAGAAGTAAACTTACCACATTTGTAGATAAACACACAGTCCATCCACTAATGTAAAGTAATACAAGATTATTGAGACACAGCACTGATGTAAAGTAATACAAGGTTATTGAGACACAGCACTGATGTAAAGTAATACAAGGTTATTGAGACACAGTACTGATGTAAAGTAATACAAGGTTATTGAGACACAGTACTAATGTAAAGTAATACAAGATTATTGAGACACAGTACTAATGTAAAGTAATACAAGGTTATGAGACACAGTACAACAATAAAAATCCTTTTTCTCATGGATGGTGAACATTATTGTTTGTCAAGTTTGAGTACGTTGTTGTAGAACTGTCAGACAATTCCAGAAAAGGCTGCAAGTCCAATAGCCTTCTGCAGGAACCAGCAGTTATAATTGCCTGGAGGGAGGGTATATCTGCTAGTCTTTGTAATGTTTGTTAAAAAAAAACACTAATAATACTTAACACAGGCCTCGACAAATCCCAGGTGCCAGGTCACCATGGCAACTAAAAATTTCATTGTATTTTCTCCCATCTTATTCATGCTAAACAGAACTTGAATCTAGAATAGCTCTGGACTCTTGGAAGTCCGGAACTATTTTCATGTTATCCAAGTCCTAAACCAAACTTTGTTTCCAGGATTTCAATGGTAGATTCAGTACTTCTTCGTGGTTTTTCAGAAATGAAACACTGTGGTTACACAACATGTTACTAAATTCATACCATTTTGTTTTTCTTCTTTCTCTTAATTCAATCAATCAGTGCACATGTTTAGACTCAGACGGGTCCAAAAGCAATTAGTTCAGGCAATACTATCAAGTAGTTGTTGATATCAAGTGATTGTTAGCACGTACTCGTTGCCATGAAAGTAAATAAATATACGTAGCCCACATTTCCTGATACAAACAGTAGTGAAGTTAGGTTAGGCACACCGAAAGGCCTTTATCGTTGTACAGTGTTGTAGTGATGAGTACATTATACCTATTCCAAAACAACACCTGCTTAGCCTATCAATATTACAGTGATTATTTTTATTTTACTTTCATTCAGTGTAAGGATCCACCTAAGTTATATAATAAAGTTTACTAATGAACCCTTTGTTTATTAGTGTAAAACTGTACGTCTCGTATAATAAAGTTTACTAATGAACCCTTTGTTTATTAGTGTAAAACTGTACGTCTCGTGCCAGAACCACACAACCGACTCAAAATATATTCCATAACTTTTCTATAACTGACGTGGCTCCTAGATCTGAAAATATTTGTCGGGGCCTGAGTTAGCACCAAGTTAGTTGGAGTTCATGGGCATTTTTAACTAATTATATACTTTCATAATGCCTAGTAAAAAAAAACAAAAATTAAAACACAGCACAAGTGTAAAGTAATACAAGGATTATCATTATTTATATGACAAGTTATTGTTGTATTATCATTATTTATATGACAATTTATTTTGTTAATTATCATTATTTATATGACAAGTTATTTTGTTACATTATCATTATTTATATGACAAGTTATT
>NW_013680220.1:0-1027 GCF_000517525.1 Limulus polyphemus
TATGTGGACCATTTTCATTTATATAGTGCTCTGTGAACACAAATTAGTTAGCATAAATCAATTAAATGACGAAAAATTAGGTGTCTATTTACTTGTGACCACTCAGTGTATGTATATAGTTTGCAGTCCAATTGCCTTAGCCACTAATTTATGATATAGGAACCATGACCCCTTAATTACAACCCCAAGTAGTGGAACATCGGCTATCTGGCTGGGGACTGGCCTATAGCGACGATAAATCAGGTAAAATTCCACCCACAATACAGGAATTAAGAGAAGAGCATATCTGTTCTGGATGTAGTGTGGTTCTCCCACTAGGGTGCCAATCATCTATTGACACACCCATGATCTATGTAGATGCTTTCTGTGTGGATAATTCCCTCACTGGCCCCTTCACATTATCAATGTGATATCTTAACTATCAGTGTGACAGTAGGTAAGTATGTTTTGAAAGTTAATATTTTCATAAATTGAAAATGTATTTCCAATAATACTTACTTCAACTTATACCCCCCCTTCCTCCCAATTAAGAACCAGTATTAGAGATTGGGATTGAGTCAGTCTCGAAAAGTCATAACATTATCTGAATGATATGCTTATATACAGTGCCAGGATAAAAGGTGCAATGATGTAAGTGGAGAGGGTCATGAGATAAATATCACCAAGGACATTTGAATGAGATATAAAAGATTGGAGTAAGCAAGAAAAAATCAGACCAATGCTTGGATGGGCAAAGGAAGAAACCATGGCAGTTGAGTAATAGATATCAATGTGTAAGGTGGTAAGTATTGTTACGACAGCGGAAGTCACGTGACTCTGCTGGCACGTTGGCGCTGGTAGCGCATGCGTGAATGGGTTTCTCGAATTATCAGGGAACACCTCGATCTTTGTCGAAGCCTCTTTATTAGTATATAAGCCTGGCAGGAAAAGCCTGCAGGATGATACTTAATGAAGAGAATTCCGGGTAATTTACGATTCTGTTTCGAACTAGTGTGTGTTTTCGAGATTGTGAATTGCTGTGATTTAT
>NW_013680220.1:1823-6405 GCF_000517525.1 Limulus polyphemus
GTATCGCTGAAGTTCGTCGGAAAGAACTTATACCGGAAATTAACAAACAAGCAGATATGTAACAGTATTATTGAAAATAAATTTTTGGTTTAGGGAAATGTTAACTTTCTGAACCATCAATTAATGGAGAGAATATTATGTATGGACTACACTGTGGGATCAGTATGTAAGTGCTTAAAACCTAGGATAATCACTGGGTCGAGTACTTCATAGCCATGAATTCTTGCTTTCTGAGCCATAGAGTAGTGAGCAGAATATATGAATTATATCTAGTTAAGTCAGGAAGCTCTGCAAAAAGTTTCACCTACAGACCATGTCATCACAGGATGTTTTCCCTATTCCTGTGGCCACACGGAAGGCATGACTAAATGTATGCTAGATTTTGATTGATATCTGTGGATGAAAAGCCAATTCTAGAATTAATGAGGAAGTCCAGCCTAACTGCAGCGTGTATTGGAGTACAATAGTAACAACGCGAATTTGTAATCATGCCAAAGGGACTTTTAGTTCAAAAGTCTTAATTTGTTACAATTTTTACAAGTGATTATTTATTTCATAAAGCCCGAAAAAAAAGTATTGAGTTTGATATCCCATAGATGACATTACTGTAGTTACCAATAATAGTATCCAATGATACCGTGGATATTGTTGATCCCCTCTATAGGGAATCTGGTGTTAATGTGTAAAATTATTGGAGTTCTTTTAACAAAGTGTAATGGCAGCATATGTATATGGTAACATACATAGGTCAGCAAATACATGTACATACTCTAATCATTACATGAATTCCTTCATGGATGTTTTAAGTGGATTAAAACAAATGAAGCAATCACACACAGAATTGTAATAAACCATGAGGAAGGTAGAAGGAAAACAGAAAATAAAATGCAGAGAGCTCATAAAGTAGGACTTTTAGCTCAATGTTGAGTATTGATAAATGTTAAATTAAATGTGTACAGGAAAGAACAGCTATGGAATGAGAAAATAGGTTAAGAACATCATAAATACAAATTACACACAATTATCTCTTCAAGTGGTTTTTGAATCTACACTTAGAATAGAGAACTGTTTTATATTGATGGTATTGAGTAAAAGTTGTTAGTAGTACATTATATTCAAAAGTTTTTACATAGTTACCACAAACAACATACACACATGTGGTGTAGCCAGTGTTTTATTTAGTTTTGATAGGAATACTTTCAATTGTGCAGACTGAAACATTTTAAATAAATAAACACTTTAAATGAATGTTTATTCTATTGTTGCTATATTATAAAATACAGTTGTAAGGCATGAAAATTTGGTTTTACATACAATAGAACAAAAGCCATTTAACTACAAAATCATTGAGCAATTTCTAAACAGAAAAAGTTCCCCAAAGAAGACAATGAAGACGTTGACAAAGGGCTGAATGAAGGTGAGGTTAGTGAGATTAACCTGAATCAGGCTGACTGCATAGATTTCAACGAATTTCGACAACCAATGGAACCAGGTTTTGTTTCTATCGCAACCAGATGATGGACGATCAGATAGGCTGGGTCCAAGCAACATAGCCAAAGATAGTTAGTCAGAGATTCCTGTAGCCTCTTTGAATACATATTCTACAGGTGATTATGGGTGTGAATACACGTTATGCCTGTAGATGTGTCACTTAACCAGCACCTATTCACCCCTTGTAACAGAATGTTATAAGCCACCTTGACCTATGTCCTCGACTGGACTTTTAACAAGTTGGAACTAGCTCAACATTTTGTTTTGATTCTATACTTTTGGTATTTAAACTCAAAATCCAGCCATAATCACTCTCTTTAGTTCCAGGTTATTCCTTAATTACAAGTAGTTTCTGTTCAGCTATTCTTTGAGTAAATACAATGAATTCATCTTCAAGTTATGAAGTATCACAATTACTTCAGAATGCCCAGGATTTTCTTTACAGTGAGGGTTGTGAAGTCATCAAGGTGGAAAGGAGTGTCAAGCTAATGTTCACCATAAACAGGATCATGGATAAAGAAAACAATTCTTCTGACTTGGGAGAGCTTGCAGATTTGGTAAATGGATTAGTGCTGAGGTCTTTGAAGGCCTAACAATCCACAAATACTGCTAAAGACTGATACTACTAGAAAGTCTGCAGGAGTCCCCAGCATGAAAACGTCAATCTTAACATCATCTCATCTGGAAGAACAAAGCCTCCAAGTGGCCTAGCAGCAAGACTTTTCCCATTGTTAATGCCATCCATGGAGATGAAAGCAGAATCTCAAAGGTGCCTGGTGACTTGTCCCATTGAGGATCGTGACATAACCACTTAGCAATGCTTACAGATGTGTTCACACCTACAGAAGGACCACTACATCCAGAAGCTGAAGAACTAGATGTGTCACAAGGGATGTCTGAATCATGGGAAAGGAAAAGCGTAGCAGGGTCCAGCAGGATGGTCAGGATTTCGAGTAAGATAGCAGCAGGGCAGCCAATCCAGTTAGTTTATCCTGCAGTTACAGTGATCAACATGGGAACATCCACATCATTGGCAAGGGTCTTGGAGAAAACTAGTAGAACATATGCTGCTGTGACTAAAGAAGCATCACTGGTGAATAAGCTGTGATGATTCACCCATAAGAGACTAAGTGTGGAGCTTTCTATCAGGCTACCAAAGGTGATTACAAGCTGGCCCAAGTTAAAGCAGGTTCCAGTGCTTAAACTCCACTGATAGGGGTGGACATATGCCTGGTCCTTCTACAATTGGGAGGAAGATTGGCTGAGGTAATAGGCTACTACTTCCATCAAAATATGAGGAGGAGATCCAGCACTTGTGGGACAGGCTAGCAGAAACAGAGCATAACCTATGGAGGGTGTGAGTGGACCTTAAGACAGTCACACCCACCAATCCAAAAACCACGATGACACTGAAAGTCCTGATAGTGGGGTTAAGATGAACAGAACAATGTCTTGACTATCTTTCTGGATAAGTGTATATATTGTATGTAATGGAAATTTAAATGTTTTTATGTATACTATATATATATGTATATTTATTTTGTGCTTTTATTATTTTTTTGAGAAAAAATTGTAGTCTCTCTTTCATACATGTGAGTATCAGTGAACGAGCAATGATGATAGTTTTTCTTTTGGTGTATATATATATAAATATGTCTGTGTTCAGTTATTTTGACAATGTCTTTTGCTTGATTTCATGTAAAGGTTTTGTAATTGGTTTATTAATTTTGTTCAAATTTAAGTTGTTCTTTTTCCTAATTTATGTCAATGTTTAGCTTTTCTTTAATATTAGTTTGTTCATTATTCATGTGGACAGTGTATCAGCATTTCTGTTATTTTTGCTTCCTTTTTGTATTTATTTTTATTTTTAGCACATGTAAAAGTGTATCCATGCATTGTTTGATTTTTTGTAGTGAATTCTTCCATTGTTTGAAGGTATTATTTGATGATTTATCATGTTTTAAAGGGTTATCTTGTAGTTCATTGCTAAAACATTTGTGCTGTTGAAATGGCGTGTACATGTTAATAGTAAAATATAGTACTCTTGGTTCATGTCGTGAATTATGATGATTTATCTTAAAGTTAAATTTCATTTTGGCCTGAGGACAAGCTTGAGAGAGAGTAGGAAGGAAAAGTGTGATATCATATTGTTTCTACATTTTCTAGTTATACAATAATTTAAAAAAATCAGTTATTAGGTATCCGTATTGGCATGGCAATAGTACGTGATCCAGAAAGAGTTAGGCTTATAGCATTCCAGTCATTCTTCTTTTTTATGCTCCAATGGCTGACATATCGACTGCTTATGAGATATTGCAATAGGATTAACAGTGTGATATTTGTTTGTTGGCCAACCATGATGTTACTAAAGGTCACAACTGACCAATGATGTAGAGAAATCAAGACCACAAGGTGATATTCTAGACAGAATAAAGGGAATAAACTTATATAGAAGTTTGAGCTCATTTTCTTGATTCAGTCAAAATGAGTTCTTTTAGGCAATCTGGAGAAGATAAATGCTCTAGAAAACAATTGTTTTTAGTTTATCTAGTAATATAGCTTGCAGAAGAAGAAGAAGCTAAAGACTGTCCTAGTTGGACTAATTGTCTTGTTGTCCACATAGATATGCTTGCTGTTTTCTTTTATTTCTTAATAATAAAGATTGTGTTTTAGTTTCGATAATTTTGTCTAGACTTTTTCTTAGTCACATGTAGAGGAACTACAGAATACCCCCTTATTACTCGTAAAAATTTGTTGTTATTGCAGAACACAATGGATTGATTTGAAGACGTAATTCTCAAGATATTGTTGCGTCATCGAGTCACATGACTACTGTGACGCAACGTTTCTAGAACTATCATGTACTTTGGCGAATGTTCTAGTTCTTACTAGATATAGGGTAGGCTGGTATATAAAAGAGGGGAATGTAATGTCTGGATAGACAGTGAGTAATTGAACTGCAGTCAGAGAGAGACGTATTGTTGTAGTTAACGTTCGTTCCTTATTATAGTTTGTTTAGCGCGATTGTTGAAGTTGAGTGTATCGGTAAAGTTGTATTCGGAAAGAATAAACCAGTTTTATTAAGTAAAGA
>NW_013680221.1:0-2306 GCF_000517525.1 Limulus polyphemus
TTCACTTGGTTACTCCAAGTTCATACAGTCTGTAAAGAGCTATGTCTCACACTGTTAGTCCAAACGTTTACAGCTTATTAATGGCAACGTTTCACTTGGTTACTCCAAGTTCATACAGTCTGTAAAGAGCTATGTCTCACACTGTTAGTCCAAACGTTTACAGCTTATTAATGGCAACGTTTCACTTGGTTACTCCAAGTTCATACAGTCTGTAAAGAGCTATGTTTCACACTGTTAGTCCAAACGTTTACAGCTTATTAATGGCAACGTTTCACTTGGTTACTCCAAGTTCATACAGTCTGTAAAGAGCTATGTCTCACACTGTTAGTTCACACGTTTACAGCCTGGTAAATGTCTCGTTTCACTCGGTTACTCCAGGTTAATATAATCTACAAAAAGCTACGTTTCACACTGTTAGTCCAAGAGTCCAAGGACTGCTGAAGGCCTCGTTTCACTCCCTTGCTTCAAGTTTACATAGTCTGCAAAGTGTTTTATTCCACACCGTTAGTCCAAGAGTTCACAGCCTTGTAAGGATCTCGTCTCGCTCGGCATCTCTTTGTTGACGCAGTCTGCAGAAGGTAATATTTCAATTAATTCTTCAGGCTATATAAACTACATTCTTCTTATTTTTTTATTCTACTTGGAAGAAGAAAAGGTAAAAATAATATATATTAACTAGTAATGTTACTCCACTTATTCATATTCTCCATAGATTCCTGTTTGATAGAGTTGTTAGAATTGTTACCATTCGTCGAAAGTTTACGCTTTTCCAAAACTAGGAATGAAGGGACAGTTTGCAAATCGGGGAGAGGGCGGGGGAGGGGGAGCACCAATCTGCAGATTTTCAGCTTTCCTACTGGCTGAGCGTTTTCTGTCAATCTTTCAACCAATGCCAGTCTAATGCACTGTTTAAGAAACAAGTTACGCCCGGCATGGCCAGGTGGATAAGGTGCTAAACTCGCAATCTGAGGGTTGCGGGTTCGAATCCCCGTCACACCAAACATGCTCGCCCTTTCAGCCGTGGGGGCGTTATAATGTGACGGTCAATCCCAAGAGTAGCCCAAGAGTTTGGCGGTGGGTGGTGATGATTAACTGCCTTCCCTCTAGTCTTACACTGCTAAATTAGGGACGGCTAGCGCAGATAGCCCTCGTGTAGCTTTGCGCGAAATTCAAAAACAAACAAACAAAGAAAGAAACAAGTTAATTGATTAATACAGGTAGCAGTAATTTTTTTAGAAAGATATACATAACAAAGTTTTTAAAAACAATTTAAAGAAGCTAAATCTCTACCATCTATTTATTTACTTAAAATATGGAGAGAAAAAAAAAAGTTGAAAAATGCGAAATGAAGAAATTTAACTTTGTGTTTTAAGCCAAAAGAAATAGTCATTTTTTGTAATAAAAATAAATAGCACATTTTTATATATATATAGTGACTAAAACCTTAGCTTCAATAGACACAGGTGCTTGGTGTAGTCTAGCTCGGGTTTGAAAAAAAACAAACATCATCAATTGACCTTGATTTATGAAACATCTGCCAAGACCAATGACATGTTGGAGAAGAAGAATCCACAAGGAATGTCAACTTTAAAAGGTTGCACACGTCTGTAGCAGAAATATATCTAACGTTTTGGTTATTTTGTTTGTAGTTATGCACAAAGCTACACAATGGGCTATCTGTGATCTGCCCACCAGACATACCGCTGTGCCACTGGGAGGCTGTTTTGGTTATATATTACAAAAGAAAGTAACGGTTTGTTTCTTTCCTGTTAAGCACAAAGCTTCAAAATGGGTTATCGGTGCTGTGCACACCTCAGGCATTGAAACCCGGTTTTTAAAGTTATAAGCCTAAAGACTTACCGTTGAGCCACTTGGGGACTGAAAATGATGGCAAGTGTCTGTCGGAAAAAAATGTATATATTAAAATTTCACATATAAAAGACTGGAAAATAATCTTCTAAGTTAATTCATCCGAACCTGCAAGTTTCAATAGATATAACGCTAAAAACCGGGTTTTGATACTCGTGGTGGGCACAGCACAGATGGACCATTGTGTAGCTATGCGCTTAACAACAAACCCTGTAATACATGGGCTTTTATGTTACGTGAACTGTATCTCAAAACTTCAAAGAATTATCAATGCTTGATAAGAAAATGAGAATGCGTCTCGAGCTGAAGTAGTGAATAATTTCATAATCGCTGAAAGTAAGTGACATAATAGCTGATCAGCTTCTCTTAGAAGAGCAGCTGGTACAACAACAACCAAAAAATGGTTTTTCTTTGTCTTGAGCTTTGGGTAAGCTGCT
>NW_013680221.1:2596-5899 GCF_000517525.1 Limulus polyphemus
TGTGAGTCGAGCGTCTTATCCACCTGGCCATGCCGGGCAAAAAAGACGTGTACATAAGGATTAGGGACCATCAAAGTCTACTGGTTTCTACTTTACAATTACTTATTACGTTCTATATTACTGATGGTATCCATATTGACATTTTAAACAGTATTTCTAAACCACTTCTACTCTAAGTTTGGTTGTGGTTAGGGGTGGACTTGTGACTTTCATGGTTACAGGATCCCAAATAACATACGAGTCACATACACACACAAACACACGATAAATGTCAAACATTTTGTTCGTTTGTTTTTTTAATTTTGCGCGAAACAACACGAGGGCTATCTGGGGATAATCTGTCCTAGGTCGTACCTAATTTAGCAGTAATTTAGCCCTCTTAAATTCCTATAAAAAGTGTGTTAGGAAGCTAGTCAACACGACCAACTCGTGGGCTACTCTTTTACCAACAAATAGTGGGATCGATGCCCCCCACGGCTGAAAAGGCAATCATGTTGGGTGATGGGGAATCGAACTCGTGACCCTCAGTTTGCGAGTCATTGACTTCTACTTGGAGTCACTGTGTATTTTACCTACAAAATAAGTAATAAAAACGAACGTTTTAGGGCGAGTTTTTTAGGCTAAGTTTTATAACAGACAAAAAACAACAACATTAAACTAGATGTACTTCTGCGTAATTCCCAAAGTGTTCTGTTTCAAGAATAAATATAACTAAAATTAAGAGTAACAAATATTTTTTATTTTTTGCTTTTGAAGTTCATATCTCATGCTGTGTTGTAGCGTACAGAGTGAATCATTCTTCTCGTGTCACGACAGTATAAATGGCAATGTTTAGTGTCTACTGACTGACTGACAGACAACAGCCAACAAGTGGGCTTCGCCTGTAGTGAATGGTGTCGAAGACAAGTGGGTAATTGGAGGATTAATCGTTGTTAAGCTTCTTTCTCGGTGTCCGTTTCACGTGGTTCTCCTTACACAGTGTTGTATCCTTTTGTTAGGCTAATGGGTGGATGGTGGAGAACATATTAATACTTTACATACGTAACGTAACATAATTACACAAGGTACTGTACTTTATTTCCAGATGTCCATTTGAGTCATTTCTAACTTAAATATTTCTATTCATTCGGAACAGACATCAAAGTTGTTTAATGTAGCAGTATGTCTTTCAGCGACCATCTTTTGTGTGTGTGTGTAGTTTTTCAACCTTTTGATGAAATCCAACAGATGATCAACTGTTCTATGATACGTTATATTTCTCTTTTCTTCGTATTTTTGTTAAATTGATTTTCATTTAATTATATTTTCTTTTCGTTTCTACCTGTTTGTATATTTGTAGATGTAACTTCGTATTTAGTGTCAATGTAAGTAATTTTCTCAAGAAACCACAGATTCGCTGAGCAAATTTTACGAATCTCTTCTTATTATGAAATTTAATTTTGATCTGCCAGTGTACCACACCGTTACGCCAATTGTTCAATCTCGACAATTATTCCAGTTTTCTCATCCTGGTGGTAAGTTTTTCAGAGAAACAAAACATTCAGTATACGAGTAAAACAAAGGGAAACAGATAACCTGGTCATTAAATGTACTTGACTGAAAGAATTGGTTAAATTTTCGTTACATATTAAAAAATAACTACAAATTTTTAGTGGAATTTACTAATTTAAATTATTTAATTAATGGTAAGGTTGTTGTTTTCAGATATTCACGCAAAGTTACAAAAGGGGATATCTGTGCTAGCCGTCTGTAATCTTGAACTAACGGACTAGAGCTAGGGAAGGCAGCTAGTCAACAGCACCCATCGCCAACTCTTGGGCTACACTAATCAAATAGTGGGAGTTGGTTGTAACTCCTATAACTCACCTACAACACAATTTTTTTTATCTAATTATTTTTTGCGGCAACGGGATCGGGTTTAATCACTGGGCTACCTATCGCCCACCATATAAAGTAATAAGACTTATTATTGTAAAAATGTTTGTTATTTCCTATTGTACCTTGTTAGGCCTATAAACAACGATAAGTTTTAGGGCTTATAACGTTAACAATCGTCTTTTGATACCCGTGATAGACAAAGCACAGATAGCCCATTGTATAGATTTGTGCTTAACAATAAACAAAACACAGTGTCGGGATATTCTCTATTATGCTTTCAGATGTAACCCTAGTTCCACAGTAGTGAGTTACTTCTATATATTTGTTAAACTAACACTTGTTTCAGTATATTCTCTTTGCTACTTGCTTAAAATTAATTGCTTTTCTTACATCCGATTTAACTGATTTGTCTGGGGACAACATTTTAATTTTTGTAGTTTACCATTCGTATTTTAATACTTGAAATTGTCTGACACTTGTTTTACATATATCTGTATTTGTTTATTTTGTTTGCCTGGAATACGTAATCACCATTTAAAAAAAACTTAACTCAATACAATGTTACTCTCATCTTTTACATACAGGTAGCGCCATCTCGTGATGAATTATAAAACTATATTTGTCAACTTCGATAGATGAAGTAATTCATGACTACGTCTGAATTACAACAAGCGGTTTCTAGCATAACTGTCGAATACTGCATAAAACATACCGTTAAGCAATCACTCTGCTGTGATGTCACATTGAATTTTAATTTGAGCGTAGGAGCATCCTACTTAACAAGTACTCGTGGTAGTCATGGGATAGATAGATAAATAAAATATCATAATATATTTAAAGCCTTGGGTAAATCATGAGCTGTAACAATATAATATATACATAGATATAAATAGCACTAGGTTGAAAGTCACGAGATTTTCGGCCTACGCAAACGGCCACCATCGCTATGTGTTGAACTTTCAAAGCCTGCCAGTCAAACTGACAATGGCAAAGCGATTTCACTTATGGCCATTTTCCATCTAAACTAGATGTTCAGATAATTTTGTTATTTGATTTTAATAAATTTGTCAAGCCAAGATGATCTAAACCTGATTTTAACTTAGTAATTAGTACAAAATTGTTTACAAAACATACATATCTGACCTGTCATATGAAGAATGCATTGGATTTTAGCCCATAGGGAAATCTTAATATTAAAATATGTTTTTTTTCCTCGGTGTTTATTATTGCCAATGAACAAGAGATGGCGCATTATGTCCTTTTCTGAGAGGTGGGGGGTTGAGAAGAATGTTATTTATCTATCCGCACCTCCAAACATTCAAAGTTTTTAATTGAAGTGGGTGGAAATGATTAAGAAAATTTATGACATAAATATAATAAAATTCGTTCGGATTTATTTGTGGCAAGATCTGATACAAATGCTTG
>NW_013680222.1:0-5607 GCF_000517525.1 Limulus polyphemus
GTACCGGATTACTGATTGCCGGACTAGTGATGGTCAACCTGTATTTTCAAATTCAAAGTGACTTTAACAAGTGTCTGACTGAAGTACGGGGGTCACTTTTTTTGCAAAGAGAACTACTCAGTAATGATTATGTCTTTTGTTATTATTGATGCAGCCTCTGCCTTTGTTGGCCACACTTCTGGTCAGAATGGTGGACGCCATTAAAATTTGTTTGTTTGTTGTTAAGTACAAAGCTACACAATGGGCTCTCTGTGCTGTGCCTACCACAAATATCGAAACACATTTGGGAGGGGAGATGTGAGCCTGCAGACTTAACATTGAGCTACTGAGTGGGGGGACACCATTAGAGAGGGTATTGTCCTATTCGTCTCGTGGTGAGTTAAAGATATACGCAAGTTTACAAGGATGTCTTTGATGTGTTACATTGGATTTATTTCAGCACTTATGTCCGGCAAGTCTATGACAAGGATATCCCCGAGGTGTTATATTGGATTTATTTCAGCACTTATGTCCGGCCAGTCTATGACAAGGATATTCCCGAGGTGTTATATTGGATTTATTTCAGCACTTATGTCCTGCCAGTCTATGACAAGGATATTCCCGAGGTGTTATATTGGATTTATTTCAGCACTTATGTCCGGCCAGTCTATGACAAGGATATTCCCGAGGTGTTATATTGGATTTATTTCAGCACTTATGTCCGGCCAGTCTATGACAAGGATATTCCCGACGTGTTATATTGGATTTATCCCAAGACTTATTTTCGGCCAGTCCATGACAAGGATATTCCTGAGGTGTAATATTGGATTTATCGCAGGACTGAACATTCCCTGACAGTTATGGATTCTTGTTCAAGAACAGTACGAAACGTGACGTTATCTTGCATTAGGAAAAGGTCTGATCCGATTACATACTCAAGATAGTTGCACAGTTGAGTTTAATACCGTGTCGATGTTTCATGAAACAGTAAATCCACCTCTTGGAGCTAGAGTAAGATCTTTACGTATATCCACACAGATGCTTCCCCAAACTGCTATTGTTTCAGCGTCATTGAGTGGTGGCATTGTTACCTATAGGTAACAGACGGAGTTTTCTGACGGAAGTACATGCTATCAGAGAATTTTTGAAATTTTGGGAGTTGCTTTAGTGTTCCAAGATCCGTTTTAGGAAGTCTGAGCATGCTTTGTAAGATAACAGATTTATACTTTAGACGCCATGAAAAGATTATGAAAGATCAGATGTACTACATAAAAATTGTCAATTCACTGCCTATTGATTCAATTTCGCTTCATAGCAGTAATCAGAGTGACAGTATTGTAAGGAACATACTTCGCGGATTCGACTTAAGGTCGAGAACATTAACTTTAGCTACAGATTTCCGTACATAATCCTGCAGCTCGTTGTCCTTTTTTAAAAGATATCCACAACCAGTAGAGATGCTATTGGGTGCCTTTACTATTAACGGGTGAGTCAAGTATTTAAGTGTTTATTGAATATCTTTAAAGATATCCACAACCAGTAGAGATGCTATTGGGTGCCTTTACTATTAACGGGTGAGTCAAGTATTTAAGTGTTTATTGAATATCTTTAAAGATATCCACAACCAGTAGAGATGCTATTGGGTGCCTTTACTATTAACGGGTGAGTCAAGTATTTATCGAATATCTGATGTTTCTTTATTGTAGAGCCAGAGGCGAATAATATCAGTCGTATAATATATCCTTTTGGTGGTAGTTATGTCGTGTGGAGGTACCAGCACTGATGATTGTACACGTGTTATACCTCCGAGGAACTTATTTACTGATAGATGGTTCAGAGATGTGGTGCTGATCCCACTCGTATGCCTTTTGTGAGTGCTCTTGCATCAGAAATTGTCCTAATAGAAGATAATATTCTATACCATAGAAGTCATGGACTGACCAACAAGAAGTCTTGATCTAAACCCAATAGAAGGGTGTGATTGTGAACTCTCTAATCAACTTCTTAACCCATGGCACGACACTAGAGAGCTTGGCATTGGAGTAACTAAATAGTGACTCCCCATAACACAATATTCGATTGATTAGAAGTATTCCCACACTGTATCCATGGTAGAGGGTTGGGGGGGCATGTTATTAAGTTATTCAATGCGACCATACCCCCTGGATATTTTGAATTTGAGGATGACGAAACTGACACATTAACCTCATTAAGCAAATAAGTGTTGACTTCAGAATATAGTATATTACCAGCTCTGTTGTTCAGTTGCTTGAAGAACTATTTTATACAAGATTTTGACTCTTTAGTTTTCGTAGTGGTTTAGCGTTTACCAGTTAGTAAATATATTTTTAAACATTTGAAAAAAAAACGTACATACACAGAGTTGAGTACGTAATATTAAAGATATTTTTAACATGCACACCAGCAATCACGTGACAACTACAACTGACGTAAATTCGCGGTTGAACGGAATATATAATAACTACAATTTGATATTGTTTAGCATTTCTTTGGTAGTGTGAAGCCACCAAAAATGTATTGCTTTTGGGAAGAATATGTAACAGCTCTTTCCGACGTAAAATATTTAAACACTCTGACCATAAAAATATGTTCATGCCAGGAATGTATAACTTCTAAAACGGGGACATCCCTTGTACTTAATAGCTTTAGAAAAACAAAGATATGGATCAACTTGTGAAACCTGGACTATCCAACAAGAGATTTGCAACAAGTCGTACCCCAGCCATGGTAATAATAGTACAGAATCTTGTAACAGGCGAGAATCAACGAATACAAAAGTTAATGACGTACTCAAGCTATCTTGAACATGAAGACTACCGGTCAAGTCGCCTATGACTTTATGTGCGATCGGACTATTGAAATTGGATTATGGAAAGCTAGCAAGAAAGAGGGGTGTTCTTTGGACACTGTAGCCTTAGGATGGAGCCTTTTACATTAGAAACAACGCTATAGGGCTATTGTCATCATGCACGGTCGTCAGATATAGCATGATCGGACGTGGCTCTATGGGCTGTAACGAGTGTTGAGGCTCCAAAAGTTTTTAACAGAATACACAAACTTTGTATTTATCTTACAATGTTTTAATAGTAAAGAAATCGGAGAAATATTCTGGTGTTTTAACAAGCAGCTTGTTAAAAAGATGCAAGCATTCGACTGAGCTCTGTATAAGAAAGCTTTAAATGCACATTAAAGCAAAATATTGCTGTCTGTAAAGTTCGATCTTGTCACACATGTACAATGTAAATTTTTAAAGCTTTACCCCGCAAACTTTTTTACCCTCAGAGCAATTTACTACAATAACATCAGTCCAAATATGTAAATCTAATCATTAACCTTTTTATTTTACGTCCCTCAATGGCACAGCGGTATGTCTACGGACTTACAACGCTAGAAACCGGGTTTCGATACCCGTGGTGGGCAGAGCACAGGTAGCCCATTGTGTATCTCTGTGCTTAATTACAAACAAACAAACCTTTTTATTTTATTCGTGGCAGGTGTTTAGTTTTAAATGGAAAGAAACTTTACTTAACCCGGGTGTTGAGGGATATTAGTATCCCCCTTTCGCCCCTTACTATCTTTGTGTAACATGTACGTTTGATGTGTTATGATTTTTAACGGAGAATTAAATACCTCTTCTTGGGAATACGTTGATAGACTGTTTAAACTGCGAAGCCTCGATTGTAATTCAATATACAAAGATAAAATTTTCTTAATTGATAGACCTTGGCTACTTTAGTTTGATTGATTAATGATACTCGGCTGTCTCCCTCTCTCATAGCGTCTTCAAAGTGAGGACCGCAATTTTATGGCAGCGGGATGTGAACCATGAGTCTTTGGATTCACAGTTCGGCCACACTAACACACCCCATTACACTCGGTCATTAAGAAATGATGTAACTCGTATAAAATAAACATGTTTGAATTTACAGCGAAAGCAAATAAAAACATACACCTAAAAACTTACACCCAAAAACCCACACATAAAAGTCACACCTAACAACATGCACATAAAAACACACATAAAATCATGCACATAAAAACACACCTACATACACATACATAAAAAAACACACCTAAGATATGCACATAAAAAACGGCTACAAACAGCAGGATGTGAACCATGAATCTTTGGATTCACAGTTCGGGCACACTAACAACCCGACTACACTCGGTCATTAAGAAAAATGTTACTCGTATAAAGTAAAGTTAAACATGTTTGAATTTACAGAGATAGAGAATAAAAATACACACCTAAAAGCATGCACATAAGAATACACCTATAAGCACACCTCAGAACACACACACATAAAAACACGTTTATAAACACACATATAAAAAAACACATTTAGAAACACACACATAAAAATCACGCCTAAAATACACGCCTAACATTCAGAGCGAAATTATGAACTATTTAAAACCCGCATAAAATCCGTAGAGAAATTGTGAACTGGACTGAATGTGTTCTTTTATTTTATTTGTACTTGTATACCTGCAAGCACAATGAACAGTAAATAAAGAGAAACAAACACATTCTTAGGTGTAATGAATGCCACCTACGTATGTTATTAGATCTGGTTCCAGCAATTGTTGCCTGAAAAGGTTCTTTGAAGATTTATCCCGTCTAAACAAAACGGTTAGTATGAATGACCTCTTGAAATATATATGTATATATGCCACGAGTTATTCTGAGAAGAAAAAGAGAGGGAGAGAGAGGAGGAAAACAGTATAAATATTTAACTCTCAGACTTCACGTTTCTTACAGTATGATGTGATCAAATATTCATCATTATTGTGTAGATTTCACAGACAGACTTTTGTAAGGAACTCTCAATTTTTTTGCAGTAGATTTGGGTCGTTAATAAACCCCGAAACACATCATTAAAACCCGAAACACATCAAAAAGGGAAAAACGTTTATCTACTGACTTTCAACATATGTATTGAATTCGAAGTATTACGAAATACTGTCATGATTACTTGGGACCATTTCTTCTATCACATCAAGTAACGCAATATTTCAGAATTTAAAGTCGAATATATTATAGGTATATTCGAAGGTTTGTTTCTGAAAAGCGTCACTAGACGGTTTGTTTGTTTGTAGTTAAGCACCAAGCTACACAAAGGGCTATCTGTGCTCTGCCCACCACGGGTATCGAAACCCGGATTCTAGCGTTGTAAGTCACTGGGGGGGGGGGCTACTAGACGGTAAAGTAAATGAATGCTCTGACACAAAACGGAGCTTTTGGGCATATTTTTGGAGATAAGTTTTTGGGAAATATTGCAAATTATCAAGTTATTCTTTCAGATCATTCAAGTTCGGATGGAATTAAAAAACACAGATGTCAGGAATCAATATTTTTTTTTCTGAAACGTACCAGATCACACGGATATGTCTATTTTCAGAGATTTTTCTGATGTTCTATAAAAATAACCCTTGATGACAATCTGAATTGCAGTGCTGGATGTCATTGTGCGTTGGTTTACTATGATGACGATACCACACGGGTATGTCTATTTTCAGAGATTTTTCTGATGTTCTATAAAAATAACTCTTGCTGACAATCTGAATTGCAGTGCTGGATGTCATTGTGCGTTGGTTTACTAT
>NW_013680223.1:0-5606 GCF_000517525.1 Limulus polyphemus
ACTTTGAAAATGTAAAAAGACTGATGTAAATTAATTTTATTCTACTTTATATACTGAAGATGGAATCTGATAGAATCCCGAAACGTTTATCCAATAAACGTTTGTTAATAAACAATGTTGTATATCATAAGTGTCATAATCTTGTTTATAATCAAACTTCGTTTTCCTTCGAACACATCGATTGCTAATACCTTGCATAATGTCCTGTCACACCACAGAGCTTTCGTATGACTTCTGGTACTCCTTTGTGATCTAGTACCTTGATACTCACAAAGGTTTGCTGAGATGCAGAATCTTTGACAAAGTTGCACCTTTGGCCATCCAGCTTTACTGACACGTAGACACTATGTGTGCTTGCAATTTTACACTTAGCCATTGGAACTTTCTCGATAGGGGTTGGTGTGCGTCACTCAACTCCAACCACTACTGGTTTCCCCGAGGTTGACTTATTGGTAGTATTCTACTTACACTGGCTCCTCATATATCCTTGCTCTCCACAGTTCCAACAACCTTTCTTGGTAGCAGCCATTCCTGCTGTGGCATCTTTCCTGTGTTGAAGTTGCTGGCATTGAGCTCTCTTGTGCCCAGGTTTGTTGCAGTGCCAGCAAAGTCCCTCTAACCTCTCTGAAAGCTACCCATTTCTGGCCTTCAATCCTGATGAATGTACCAACCTTGGAATGTGACTTCTCGTAAGACTGAAGATGTCTGCATTAAGGTTTAGCTGCGGGGTCTGGAAGGAGCTTACTGTTGTCTGGAGCTGATTAGGTCCATGGCTAATATATCCTCCTTGTGTAAAAGACAGTAAATCATCCTTTAATGTATTTAATTCACTTTGAAATTTGCTAATGTTTTGCATTTGTACTTCATGCTGATGTTGTACTCTCTCTCCTTATTCTTCTTGCGCTGTTGCTGATTTCCTCTAGTTGCTGCTGACTTTCCCGCAACTGTTGGATAATTCCTTCTGGTTTCCTTTCTTGTTCCAGTTGGCACTGGTGTTGTCTCTTTTCTTATTTATTTGATTTCTCCTCCAACCAATGAAGTAGTCTCTCTTCTTGTTTATTTTCTCGTTCTTCTTGTTTCTTTTCATTTTCCTCCAACAACTGCTGTAATCTCACTTCTGGTTTTTCTCTCGTTCTTCTTGTTTCTTTTCATTTTCCTACAACCACTGCTGTAGTCTTTCTTGTTTATTTTCTCGTTCTTCTTGTTTCTTCTAACAACTGCTGTAATCTCTCTACTTGTTTATTTTGCTGTTCTTGTATTGCTGCTATCAAATTTGCTAAGTTG
The DNA here is from genome assembly GCF_000517525.1 of Limulus polyphemus. Classification (NCBI taxonomy): domain Eukaryota; kingdom Metazoa; phylum Arthropoda; class Merostomata; order Xiphosura; family Limulidae; genus Limulus; species Limulus polyphemus. The sequence continues at coordinate 1,285 of NW_013680223.1, forward strand.
TGGTTTGATTTGCCACTTCTCGTTTACATCTTTTTTCCCTTTTCCGTCCCACTCTCTGAAATACTGTTACATATCTGCTTGTTTGTTTCCGGTAGAAATTCTTCACGAGGATCTTCAGCGATACAAGTCTTTTCTTGATTAAACCAGTTTATTCTTCCTCGATACAAACTTTTAGTTCACAGTAATTTCACAGCCAGTACGTTTCAGGTCACTTTAAACTTAACAACTTTTATAATACACGCTATAAATCACAGCGATTCACAATTTCGATAATTTCGCTCTAGACGAGTGCAAAACACACACTTCACGGCTCACTAGCTCGAGACTAACAGAATCATAAATTACACGGAAATCAAAATAACTACTGCTCTCGCTTCATTCATTTCTCCGCTGGCTTTTTTTTTGCCAGGCTTATATACTAACGAAGACGGCATCTTCAAAACACTCAGACTTCTCCGATCATTCGAGAAACTCATGATATGCGACACCAGATCCAATGCACCAGCAGCGTCACATGTCTTCCACTGTCGTAATAATATCAAATATATGAGCAAAGAGATTGAACCAATTTGCGTTTCTAATAGTGGATATAAACGGAAAAGGCTTTTAGTGGGAATTTGTTACAGACAACGAAATGATACTGATGAAACTAGTGAGAAACATTACTATGAGATATTTCAGCTACTAATAATGTCATATTATGGATGATTTTAATGTCAAACCATGAATGAGAATGGGTTAAGGAAACTGTTCAAGATGGTTTTCTGCATTAATTGATCAAGGAACCTACCGGAAACAATGATATTTTAGACTTATCATTAAATTCTAATACAGATATAGTTGAGAGGGTGAAAATTGGGGAACATCTAGGTGCAAGTGATCCTTGCTCTATTAGGTTCAATGTTTTGCTGCATATGGAGAAGAGAAATAAGATATTTTGCCTACAATTTTTTTTTAAAAAGCAAATTTTGAAGGGATGGAACAAGAATTATCTGTTGTGAATTTCGAGACACTCATCAGACATGGAAAATTTATAAAAATATATTTTTTTAATTATTCAAGGTAAACATAATCCTTATATAAAGAAAGGGGTGGCTACAAGTAATAAACCACTTTGGCTCACAAAGGGTATAAAGGATAAAATTGGAGAAAATCATAACAAATTTAAGAAACTTAAATTGACTGGTTTGATGGGAGAGTTAGAAGATCAAGAAAGTTGGTCAAACAGGAATTAAGGACATCAAAAATGACCCTTGAGGAATGATAAAGGAAGGCTAGTATCTCATGATTACTAAATTGCTCGGATATTAAGTTCTTCTTTTTTTAGTTTTTACTAATGAAGATTTATGCAATATTTATCACCTTGAAGAGTTGGCATATAGAAATAAGATCAAATTAGATGATCACTTAAATTTTGAGCTTATTAAGAAAAAATAGGGAATCTTAAAGAATGATAAAGTTACTGGGCTAGATAATATTTCCCCAAAAGTTTTCAAGAATTAACTAGCGATCAGGTGCTAGAAGATTGCAAGTTGGTTAATGTTACTCCACTTTTAAAGGGAGGTAATAAAAATTGTCCCAGTAATTATAGACCCATTACTCTTACACAAGTTGTGGGAAAAGTTTTGCAAAGTCTGTTAAAGATTCTTTGCAAAGTCATTTGACAAAGTTTATCATTTTCTTGAATAATTAACATGGATTTACTAAGAAAAATATTGCCTTACAAATCTTTTGACATTTTGGTGTAGATTTGGTGTGTCTGGATTTTCGGATAGAATTTGACAAGGTGTCAATTAAAAGGCTTGTACAAAATATCTATATAGGTATGTGGGATAAGGTGGCAAGTTCGATGGAAGAGTGGCTCGATGGAAGAAGGCAGAGGGATGTTATAAATAGAGTTCAGTCAAACTGGATTAAAGTAACAAGTAGGGTACCTCACAACTCATTCTTAGGATTTTGGTCTTTTTGATTTACATCAATGACATAATAAGTTGTACAAACAAATGGCAGATGGGTTTTAATCATAATAAATGCAAGACAATGCATGTGGGTTATCATAATTTGAATTATAAGTATAATTTGGATAGGTACAACCTTAACAGTGTCACGAAAGAAAGGGATATTGGTGAAATAGTTGGTCAGTCTCTCAAGCCATCCAAGCAGTGTGCTGTTGCTAGTGGTGAAGTAAATAATATTTTAGGTTGCATCTACAGAAATGTTGAATACAAGTAAAAAGTAGTTATATTTTCATTGTATAGGTCACTGGTTAGACCAAATTTAGAGTACTGTGTTCAGTCTTGGATTCCTTACCTAAGGATGGACATTGAATTTGTTGGAAAGTGTTCAGAGGAGGGTTACTAGAATAGAGCCTGGGATGGAAAGAAGAAGAGTCAGAGGGGATCTGATTGAGGTGTTTAAGATTGTAAAGGGAATTGATAGTGTTGATGCATCATCTTTTTCATACTTAAAAGTGAGGATAATAGGACTAGGGGACACAAATATAACGTTTGGCAGAGTAGAAGTCATCTTCAGCTAAAACAGGTATATTTTTCTAACTGTGTGTTGACCTTTGGAATGAGTTGCCTTCGGATATTGTGAAGGAAGTAAATTTAAGTGAGTTTAAGAGAAACTTGATAACTGTATGAATGATAAGGTCTCGTTTTAGCATTTTTAATGTATTTATTTACTAGTTTTAGTTTAGTTTAGAAGATGGGACAACCAAGATGGATAAATAGGTCCCTTGCTGTCCCTAAATATTATGCTATGTTATAGGCTGTAATGACGTGGTGAAGCTCCAATCATCTCTGCTCAGTCACTCAATACCATATAAAGATGCACAACTGAAATTTCTTAGTTTATAACTTAAAAATAAAATCTTGATGCTGAATTAAACTGTTATTAATCTAAACCTTTCATCTGTACGAAAAATAACAAAATGTTATTCTACTTTATCGAGTCAACTCAGAATATGTACAAACGTTCGCTGTCTCTGTAAGGATGAGATTAGTCATTCATTTCTTAGTCACTTGGAAGACATTATCATTTACCATTTCTAATCTTAATCGTACTGTACTAAAAAAAGCACTTTCAAGAGGCTGGAATTTTGCTTTACAAAAAAGACAAACATAAAATTTAAAACTTTTTCCTCCAACAACTGCTGTAATTTCTCTTCTTGTTTATTTTCTTTCTCCTTCGTTTGTTAATTAACTTTCCGTAACTTCGTTCCGTCGAGACTTTAGCAACACAAGTCCTTACTTAATAAAACTGGTTTATTCTTTCCGAATACAACTTTACGATACACTTAATTTCAACAATCACGCTAAAACAAACACTGTAACAACGAACGTGCTCAACTTCAATAATACTCTCTGACTGCAGGTCAATTACTCACTGTCTACACACACTATCTTATCATCACATTGTCAGCCTCTTTTGTATACCAGACTACCCTATATCTAGTAAATGCTAGAGCAATCGCCAAAGTACAGGACAGTTCTAGAAAGTAGAGGGCGTGAGAATAGTCACGTGATCTCGATGACGCAACAATATATATTTCCTTACTGTAAAAGCTGTAACTTGTAATATGATATAAACTCAAAGCGAAACTATAGGTCCATACTTTGTTTATCAATATTCTCGTGATTACTACAGAAAACGTCACTGATGCTACCACCACCGTATCAAACCAACTGTACAGACTATGACAAGATTGGTACAACACGAGCAAGACCAGGACTCTTGAATAAGAATGTGAGGATGTTTTTCTTTCATAATCGAATTGAAAAAGCGGTTCACGCAATTGTTACCATTAACATTTGTCGAAGGAAATTTTATAATTATGCTTTACCAAGTTCAAGTAATACTTCAAGAGGTAAAGAAAATGCTGCTGTAATTTCTCTTCTTGTTTCTTTTCTTTTTCCTCCAACAACTGCTGTAATTTCTCTTCTTGTTTTTGGTTGGAGGAAAAAGAAAGAAACAAGACGAACGAGAAAAGAAACAGGAAGAAAGTCTCCAACAGTTGCAGGAAAGTCAACAGCAACTACAGGAAAGTCAACAACAGTGGCAAGAAGTACAAATGGAAAACATTAGTAAATTTAAAAGCGAATTAGATATGTTAAAGAACGATTTATTGTCTGTTACACAAGGAGGATACATTGACCATCGACTTAATCAGCCCCAGACAATGGCAAGCCCCTCACAGAGCCTGCAGCTAAACCCTAATGCAGACATATTCAGTCCCGTTAGAAGTCACATCCCAGATATGAATGTCAGTAATAGGAGTGATCCAGTGCGAAGAAAGCCATAGGAATTCGATGGGAAGG
>NW_013680224.1:0-1856 GCF_000517525.1 Limulus polyphemus
CTCGGTTTCTTATGACCCCCCCCCCCCCCAAAGTCTATAAATTTGGGAGTTCCTGATTTATATTTTGTACTCGTATCGAATGGGTGGGAGTAATTATACCAGCGTCGGCATCGCGAAATTAATAAAACATTATATCATTATACGGTGATATTTCAAACCCACGACGACTAAAAACGTACAGAATACAAACATTTCTTGGGATAGTTTCTTGTCATGCATCAGACGATGGGAGCGGCTATGTTTGTGACCTATTTCAGTAGTATAGACGCTTTCCTCGTTTCAGCCACGCAGCGCGTGCATGGTATTATTTTATTATATGCCAGGAGAACTTCATAAGGTGCAAAGGGCGAGGACGGATAGCGCTCAGTTCCGGGTTGAAAAGAAAGGTGTTGGACAAACAGCTGTTATGGTGTTTTGTGTGTTTTTACGAAAGCAGTTAATAATACGTGTGTTCACTAACACACGGTTGTCTGAAGAGCCCCCGGTGGCTCAGAGGTAAGTCTAAAGGTTTATAAGGCCAAATACCGGATTTAAATACCCGTGGTGAGCAGAGCACAAATATGTCATTGTGTGAGCTTGTGTTAAACAAACAAATGGGCTAGGCGTGGCCTAGGGTTAAAGTGCCCTGACTGTGGATCCGAAGTGTCATCGCACGCGTCCCAATTCTGCAAAAACGCGTTTCGTACTTTGGAGTCGTAGGTGCACTATAAGAATAACGGTAAAAGATTACTGTTTGGTCAGGTCAGGCTAGTCCGTTTTTTTTTGTTAAATACGAAGCCACGTAATGGACCATCTGTGCTATGTTCAGTACGAGTATCGAAACCCGAGTTTTAGCGTTAAAGCCCTTAGACTTGTCGTTAAGCCACCGGGTAACTGAAAATAAATCTTATCCCAAGATAATTGGAACTTGTTTCCAACGTTTCGGTCGCCCGAGTGAAACTATAATTGAAACTTGTTTCCAACGTTTCGGTCGTCCGAGTGAAACTATAATTGAAACTTGTTTCCAACGTTTCGGTCGTCCGAGTGAAACTATAATTGAAACTTGTTTCCAACGTTTCGGTCGTCCGAGTGAAACTATAATTGAAACTTGTTTCCAACGTTTCTGTTGTCCGAGTGAAACTATAACTTACTTTCAACGTCTCGGCGAGTGAAACTGAACTTCTTTGAGAAACTGGCCAGTTTTATTTATTATGTAGAGATGTCACGGATCAGAAAGAGTAGGGGGTGGGAAGTATATAAAATCAGGCGTCTCACTAGTGCCGAAAGCATGAATTCATATAGGGGTTCGGGGGCATGCTCCCCATAAAATTAAAAAACAATATGGAGCAAGTTGATGAATTTTGAGACAGCAGTTGGATCTGATTCAAGTATCTAAGACTGGCCTTTAGGTTTAGGTTTCTTTTAGATGTGACGCATACAGTAAAGTTTACGCGAAAAAGTTTTATTTTTTGTTTCTTAAAATAGTTTAGTTCAGTTGATGGGACGGCTTAGATGGACCAACAGTTGTCTTGTTGTCCTTAAATTTTATATTGTGTTACGAGTGATCCAGGAACTTCTCAAAGAAACGGCCTTTTCTGGCTCCGTCGTGACTGATTACAGTTGATAAATAATACGTTTCTCAATTTTAATATTAGGCGTGCGTAAGGTCAAGGTAAACCTCGTGAGACTTACAATACCTCTCTCTATATAAATACATATATATGTTTATTTCCATCTGTCTGTTAGTATAAAAAAAGACGAGTCTTTCCTAACTAACAATAATAACATTACCCACTAGAGGGCAAATTAATATCAAAACGTTATGAAAAAAACTAAGATCAACAAGTTTGTCCTCCATTATGTCAGCAACAAGTTTA
>NW_013680224.1:2682-4938 GCF_000517525.1 Limulus polyphemus
GTTATCGTCAACACTAGAGTCTGTATAAATGTCGTGATACCGGTTATCGTCAACACTAGAGTCTGTATAAATGTCGTGATACCGGTTATCGTCAACACTAGAGTCTGTATAAATGTCGTAAAACCGGTTATCGTCATCGCTAGAGTCTGTATAAATGTTGTTATACCGGTTATCGTCATCGCTAGTCTGTATAAATGTCGTGATACCAGTTATTGTCATCGCTATAGTCTGTATAAATGTCGTGATACCGGTTATCGTTAACACTAGAGTCTGTATAAATGTGATACCGGTTATCGTCGACACTAGAGTCTGTATAAATGTTGTTATACCGGTTATTGTCATCGCTAGAGTCTGTATAAATGTCGTGATACCGGTTATCGTCAACACTAGAGTCTCTATAAATGTCGTGATACCGGTTATCGTCAACACTAGAGTCTCTATAAATGTCGTGATACCGGTTATTTTCAACACTAGAGTCTGTATAAATGTCGTGATACCGGTTATCGTCAACACTAGAGTCTGTATAAATGTCGTGATACCGGTTATCGTCAACACTAGAGTCTGTATAAATGTCGTGATACCGGTTATCGTCAACACTAGAGTCTCTATAAATGTCGTGATACCGGTTATCGTCATCGCTAGAGTCTGTATAAATGTCGTTATACCTGTTATCGTCATCGCTAGAGTCTGTATAAATGTCGTGATACTGGTTATCGTCAACACTAGAGTCTCTATAAATGTCGTGATACCGGTTATCGTCAACGCTAGAGTCCGTATAAATGTCGTTATACCGGTTATTTTCAACGCTAGAGTCCGTATAAATGTCGTTATACCGGTTATTTTCAACACTAGAGTCTGTATAAATGTCGTGATACCGGTTATCGTCATCGCTTGAGTCTCTATAAATGTCGTGATACCGGTTATCGTCATCGCTAGAGTCTGTATAAATGTCGTTATACCTGTTATCGTCATCGCTAGAGTCTGTATAAATGTCGTGATACCGGTTATCGTCAACGCTAGAGTCCGTATAAATGTCGTTATACCGGTTATTTTCAACGCTAGAGTCCGTATAAATGTCGTTATACCGGTTATTTTCAACACTAGAGTCTGTATAAAAGTCGTGATACCGGTTATCGTCAACGCTAGAGTTTGTATAAATGTCGTGATACCGGTTATCGTCATCGCTAGAGTCTGTATAAATGTCGTGATACCCGTTATCGTCATCGCTAGAGTCTCTATAAATGTCGTGATACCGGTTATCGTCAACACTAGAGTCTCTATAAATGTCGTGATACCGGTTATCGTCAACACTAGAGTCTCTATAAATGTCGTGATACCGGTTATTGTCAACACTAGAGTCTCTATAAATGTCGTGATACCGGTTATTGTCAACACTAGAGTCTGTATAAATGTCGTGATACCGGTTATCGTCAACGCTAGAGTCCGTATAAATGTCGTTATACCGGTTATTTTTAACACCAGAGTCTGTAGTAAATTTCGTTATACCGGTTATTTTCAACACTAGAGTCTGTATAAAAGTCGTTATACCGGTTATTTTCAACACTAGAGTCTGTATAAAAGTCGTGATACCGGTTATCGTCAACGCTAGAGTTTGTATAAATGTCGTGTAGCTTTGCGCGAAATTCAAAACAAACAAACATAACGTTCCGGTCAGATGTTATTATTGTTGGGTGGTTTTTTTAATGATTTGGTAAAAACAATGCCAAATCCTCTCTACGTAACTATAATAAATGGTTTATTTCTTCTTCTTTCACGTTTGCTACAGACTACTTTCATTTGTAAGCCTAACTTCACAAATGAACTTTTAAACAGAAATTCTCAGACTAATAGTATGCCTAACTCACAAATAAACTTACTTGTTAATTTTTTCTCAGTAATCGACCAGTAAAAAACATGCTAACTAACTCAGTGTTCAGCTTACTAAGGCGTTACCTTTCACGAACTTTCTAAACATTGCATCATGCATCCCCTAACAAATAAAAGTATTAAACATTATATTCGACAAGTCATCAATCAAGTATCCTGACCTGGAAATGGTTTCCTGCGTACACAGGCTACATTTTAGTTTTGTTACCTAACAAATAAAAGTATTAAACATTATATTCGACGAGTCATCAATCAAGTATCCTGACCTGGAAATGGTTTCCTGCGTACACAGGCTACATTTTAGTTTTGTTACCTAACAAATAAAAGTATTAAACATTATATTCGACGAGTCATCAATCAAGTATCCTG
>NW_013680224.1:5869-7362 GCF_000517525.1 Limulus polyphemus
AGGACATTTATACTTCCGGAAGACATTGTTTTGACCTTAGTTTAGCCAAGGTCAGGTCACAGGACAGCTATACTTCCGGAAGACATTGTTTTGACCTTAGTTTAGCCAAGGTCAGGTCACAGGACAGCTATACTTCCGGAAGACATTGTTTTGACCTTAGTTTAGTCAAAGTCAGGTCACAGGACAGCTATACTACCGGAAGAGTTTGTTTTGACCTTAGTTTAGCCAAGATCAGGTCACAGGAGAGCTATACTTCCAGATTAATCAGTTTGCTTTAAAACAAAGCTATTGTTTTTTATCTAGTTACTTGTTATTCCAAAGTCAACTTGTTATTAGAGATGATACAGCGTTTATCATTATGATGTTGTTCTTGTTTTTAATATTTTTACCCTGATGGATACTAACAGGAAAACTTTTTTTTAAAAAACTATATCTATCACAGAGTTAAAGTCTTAATAAATGGACTAAAATAAAAACGAGTAGTGTGCTCGGACTTTGAGGCCGGAGTGTGATACACGGTCAAGTGACGTTCAAATCTCACCATCTGGTAAAGTGTGCTCGGACTTTGAGGCCGGAGTGTGATACACGGTCAAGTGACGTTCAAATCTCACCATCTGGTAAAGCGAGAGTAGCCTGTCCCTCAGTGGTAAGTCTACGGACTTGTAACGCTTAAATCCGGGGTTCGATTCCCTCCGATGAACACAGCAGATGGCTTTACTCTAACCAAATCAAACAAGTGACTATCCACCTTCCATCTAGTTTATAAGTTCACAAGTAGGGGCGCCTGGGCGCAGATTGCCGCCATTCGTAAAGCTGTGCGCGAAATTCTTTAAACAAAACAAAAAAAAACCTAACATATTGATAATTTTAGAGATTTCCCTAGGAAGTTACGTAACGTCTTTTTCCGGTATTGTAGATTTATCAAGATAGCTAATGTAGAAAGTCTCGGTGGACCAACGGCAAGTTTAAAGGCTTGTAACCCAAGATTTGGAGCTACGGTGGACGCAACGTAGATGACCCATTGTGTAACTTCGCGTTTAAATAACTCAAATAACCAAAGTTACAGAAATACATGAATTATTTCCTTAAAATAAGCTCTTGAAACCGTACACAAGACGTTTTAATGTAATGTTTTACTCACACTGACGACAGGAACTTGAACTCACACGAAGTAAAGCTAAAAGCGTGTTAAACGAAACGACAGGAACATATAACTGTAGATACTCGTAACTCACACGAATTAAAGCTAAAAGCGTGTTAAACGAAACGACAGGAACATATAACTGTAGATACTCGTAACTCACACGAATTAAAGCTAAAAGCGTGTTAAACGAAACGACAGGAACATATAACTGTAGATAACGTAACTCACACGAATTAAAGCTAAAAGCCTGTTAAACGAAACGACAAGAACATATAACTGTAGATACTTGAACTCACACGAATTAAAGCTAAAAGCCTGTTAAACGAAACGACAAGAACATATAACTGTA
>NW_013680225.1:0-5604 GCF_000517525.1 Limulus polyphemus
CCTGCCTTCCCTGTAGTCTTACAGGGAAGGCAGGGCTAGCGCAGATAGCCCTCGTGTAGCTTTGCGTGAAATTCAAAAAAATAAACATAAAATTAAGTTATCTTCACTACCTGCTTTCAATGTTCATTCTTTCAAGTATATATTACTCGATAATGATGAATGAAGTTTCGTTTTATTTTACTTTGATCAGTATGAACATTATTGAAACAAATGTGAGCAGATTATTTTTTACCGAAACTTTTATCCGATCGTTTTATAATTTCTTATCTTAGTTTGTTAAAAACTCCATTAAAACTATTAAAATCGCGAGAATATTGCTTCAGTCCATACATGACGATAGGCTTACGTTTTATGACCGAATTTCATTATTATAATCGGTTTTAAGTCCAACTAAACTTCGAGTTCTGATAGGTGGATTACCAGGAAAGAGTAACTGATAAAACGCCCCTCTCCTCGTACCTGATCTTTGCTAACCTACTTGACTTTGGGTCATAAATCTAAGTCAAAGCTAACTGCACATACCATATTAACAGGACACATTTAACTTGTGGAAACATACAGTAGTTTGTGTTCATTGTTCATCCTACATTAATTCAATGTTTTTTCTGTGCCAACGAACTTGTGTCACAGTATTGGTGCTAGTAGGACCAAACATAGTAGGTGGATTCTGGGTGTCCTTATCTATAAGACGTAGTCCTCTTGCCAAGGGGGAATAAAACGTATCAGATAGATCATCTAAACGTGGTAGGGGTAGATTTGCAGGGTTACTGAGCTCCTACGTGGCAACAGAGTTGGTATTCCTGCCTCCCTTGTGATCTCGGGGGTGCCATTTTTAAAACTATCAAAATCGATAATCTAATTTCTATTTAATTTTATTGTAAAAAACGTTGTAGTGATTGCATTGTACAAAATCGATAATCTAATCTCTATTTACGTTTACTGTTAAAACCGTTGTAGTGATTGCATTGTACAAAATCGATAATCTAATCTCTATTTACTATTACTATAAAAACTAATAAATTAATTACTGTCGTTTAGGCTGGAGTATATTTTTCACACAGTTTATACAAGTGAATGGAATAAATGTTGACTTCTGTGAAATTCTGAATACGTTTTTTCATGTTCATGCTTACAACCTGTAGTGAGGAGATATGATATGTGATGGTGGATTAAATCATATTTTCTTATTATTTTGAAATCTAAGAATACCTAAAACTTGTAGGATATCGATACTGGTTGTTCTGTTATTTGATATTCTGATAAGATAAGTCATGAATATGTTTTTTATCTTCTCTGAATGCACATATAGCAAAACATTATACTTCCAGAGATGTTATTTATTTATATACTGTGTACAGTATAGTTGCTTGAGAAATACAGAAAACAGCGGAACCGGAGGCACGTGCACTCAACCCTGATGTTTCTCAAACACTTATTCACCTGCCAAACCCTGTTTGATACAAAAAATAAACAAAGATACTCAAAAGAATCAACACGTAAAATAAACCTCTGAAGATTAAAAAAAAATATCCTTTGTTTATTTTTTCTTAAACACAAGTCTTTTCAGTCTCGTTATTTCCCTACAAATCTCCCGAACGGCTGATGCATGATTTTATTTTTACTTAGGTCACGTTATTTGAAAAACAAAACCTTTCGCGTGTGACATCTCTTAAAGTATGTTTCGGTTATTTACTTAAAAATCCCACACGTGCGTTTCGTATACTTGTGTGTTTAGCAGAAATGAAAATGCATTTTTGTCTCGTAAAATACACAAAGATGTCTTAAGTTTGCGGATCGGTGTTTTGGAATAGACAGTTATGAAGCTTTATTCTGTAAAAACGTTTTACAAAGAGCCTTTGCTTGCACACGTTATTTCTTGTCATTTATAATTGAGTATACACCGACATAGTAAAGAGAATATATAGAATTAAAACTAGAATTAAGTATATTCTTTGCTTGAATACCTTGTATAAATATTACTTTACAACTGATTATAGTATTAGCATGGTCTAATACGTGCTTTTTAATGAGGGGATTCAAATAAGTAGGGATTCCCAGTCCTCTTCACATGCGTTTTAATGAGGGGATTCAAATAAGTAGGGATTCCCAGTCCTCTTCACATGCGTTTTAATGAGGGGATTCAAATAAGTAGGGATTCCCAGTCCTCTTCACATGCGTTTTAATGAGGGGATTCAAATAAGTAGGGATTCCCAGTCCTCTTTACATGCGTTTTAATGAGGGAATTCAAATAAGTAGGCATTCCCAGTCCTCTTCACATGCGTTTTAATGAGGGGATTCAAATAAGTAGGCATTCCCAGTCCTCTTCACATGCGTTTTAGTGTGTGAATTCAAATAGGGTGGCATTGCTGATAACGTTGATGTATGTTTTAATGTGAGGAGTTAGATAAGGTAGCATTGCTAATCCTGTTGATGTATGTTTTAATGTGAGGAGTTAGATAAGGTAGCATTGCTAATCCTGTTGATGTATGTTTTAATGTGAGGATTTAGATAAGGTAGCATTGCTAATCCTGTTGATGTATGTTTTAATGTGAGGATTTAGATAAGGTAGCATTGCTAATCCTGTTGATGTATGTTTTAATGTGAGGATTTTGATAAAGTGGCATTGCTAATCCTTTTGATGCATGTTTTAATGTGAGGAGTTAGATAAGGTAGCATTGCTAATCCTGTTGATGCATGTTTTAATGTGAAGAGTTAGATAAGGTAGCATTGCTAATCCTGTTGATGGAAAAGGATTAGCAATGCCACTTTATCAAAATCCTCACATTAAAACATATTAGCAATGCTACCTTATCTAAATCCTCACATTAAAACATGTATCCCGATTCATAAGAGTAATTGTTAAAAACTGAAGTCGGCACTTGACTGTATAGTTTCATCAAACGGCATGTTTCAATAATACCGGTTCAGAAGAGTTATTGTCAAAAACTGAAGTCGGCACTTAACTGTATAGTTTCTTCAAATGGCATGTTTCAATAATACACAAATAGTCAGAGTTATTGTTAAAAACTGAAGTCGGCACTTAACTGTAGTTTCTTCAAATGGCATGTTTCAATAATACCGATTCAGAAGAGTTATTGTTAAAAACTGAAGTCGGCACTTGACTGTATAGTCTCTTCGTATGGCATGTTTGTACATAACGACTCAACAAAGCTGGCATAACGAACATTGCCATCAAACTTACTTTGTTGTACGTAACAATAAGCGTGGAAATTTTGAATAAACTTCCTTCCAATATTCAACTTTGTATAGTGTGTTGTTAAATATAAATCATTCAACTTATCAACTTCAGAAGTTAACATGTTCGTATTTTAACCTGAAGACTGAAAAGGAATTAATATTTTTTTCTTGCGTATATTTCACAAACTTCCAAAATACGTAACGTGAGACAATGCACCAGATAGATGCAACCACGCTGTTAATTTTTTCTTTACTTTTAAATCAGAATTTCTCTATGCATGATACTTGCTAATGACTATAAATGATAAGGAGATTCACTTTTTTGAAGAGTAGAAAGGTGGTTCAGAACCTATAATAAGGTGTCTAAAACACTTACAGACTAGATTTAGATGATAATATTTTGTTCATGCTTCTACTGATTACGTTTTGGAGACAACCTTCAGAATATTAGCACTCGTGTCGAAGTTCAAGTAACACGCGACACAAAATAATAGTTATTAGTTAAATACTTTCCAATATTAAAACTAAATACGTGTAAACGGTAAATAGTTATTTATTAGGTACTATTGTGATATTTAAGTCTACGTATAGTACATTTTATGGAAGATGAATATTAAATGGAGCATTTTATGGTCGTCAATTAAAACAATAGGAGGAAAAGTACTTCACGGAATAAACAATGCAACCTTATCAAAATCCTCACATTAAAACATACATCAACTGAATTAGCAATGCCATCTTATTAAAATCCACACATTAAAACATACATCAACAGAAAAAAACTGAAGTCGGCACTTTACTGTATAGTTTCATCAAATGGCATGTTTCAATAATAATGGCATGTTTCAATAATACCGATTCAGAAGAGTTATTGCTATGAAGAAACTATACAGTCAAGTGCCGACTTCAGTTTTTAACAATAACTCTGACTGTTTCTGTATTATTGAAGATGATGGTCTTTGTCACAAGGGAATCTCATTTTTTTTCTTAATGGTAATTTTTATGATCAGATTGATGGAGTCGCTATGAGTTCTAGACTGGCTCCCTCTTTGACCAATCTTTTTCTGTGCTATCAGGAAAAAGCACAATGTTTGGAAGATTGCCCTCAATCTTTAGATAAGTTTACTATTTTTAGGAACTCGGATTAAACTTCTCAATCTCTTGAGTACTTTGAACACCAAACATAACAATATAAAATTTACTGTCGAACATCAGTAAGATGATAAGCCTTCATATCTTGACACATTGATTTATAATAAACACGACCACTTCCATTGTCAAGTATACCATAAAAAGCAATTTACTGGCTTGTATTCTAACTTCACAAGTTTTTTTATCTAATTTCAAAAAAAAGAAACTTGGTTAAAATTTCTGTTCCACCATCCATAAAAATGTTTAGTTCTTATGAAGTTTTGAAAAAAAAAATGTACTAACATCAAGGAGGTCTTACACAAAAATGGTTTTCATGTTTAACTTATTGACAGAATACATCATAACTATCTAAATATGTGAAGTTTTAGTAAACCATCCATATACAAAGTTCAAAGATATCTTGCTGTTATTACCTTGCTATACACAGTTAAATATTCTTTCATTATTGAAAGTCAGTTAAGAAATATACTTCCTAAGGCATGATCTCAAATGCAGCCGAGATGAGTTTGAAAGTGATTAATAAAAATGGCTTTCAAAATACATTCAAAAACTCTATTTCTTTTAAACTAACGCTCCTTCAAAATGAAAATTTCCTACATTTAGAAAATGAACTTCAATCTATATTTTTGACAAGTCTGTCACTTTCATAGATGAATATCAGAGTTATTTGTAGATACACACAGAAACACGTGTGGTGTTGTATCTATGTTAGCTATTGTACTAGTTAAATTACTATTACCTATTTTATGTGCACTTGGATGGTTAAATGATTCTGGGCTTAGACAACTTAGTTCAAGCCTTTGACTTCTTTACATCATTCATAACTATTCCTTTAAATGAGTCATTCATAACTATTCCTTCAAATGAATTTTTTCGTGTTTTAAACTTATTAATAATCAGTTTTTTGATTCATCTTTAATATTGAATCAATAAATTTACCACTAACAATGTCAAAAATTGATTGATTTTTTTCTATTTAAAATTTTTCTTTCGAAATCATGTTTATAATCAAGTGGTAGGTTTCTCGATGATGTAAATTAATGATCAAGTAGTAGGTTTATCGATGATGTAAGTTAATGATCAAGTTGTAGGTTTATCGATGATGTAAATTAATGATCAAGTAGTAGGTTTCTCGATGATATAAATTAATGATCAAGTTGTAGGTTTCTCGATGATATAAATTAATGATCAAGTTGTAGGTTTCTCGATGATATAAATTAATGATCAAGTTGTAGGTTTCTCGATGATATAAAT
>NW_013680226.1:0-4197 GCF_000517525.1 Limulus polyphemus
AGAAACATTCTATACAACACCATAACTTTCTTAATTGCTTGTCAATATCAAAGAGGATTTTGTAGTTATGAAAATACTGTGTTTTTAAGAGAGGGTTGTTAAAAAAAATCAATAATCATTAATATGTCATAACTTTAACACCACAAATCTATTTCATAGTACAGGCATCAATATTTATTAGTTCTTAATCTACATAACAAGTACTATTACTGTAGTACTTCACTTGACACTAAATTTTATATAACACATTGGCAGATAACATGGTCTACAGTGTATATATATATACTAACTTTGAGGAATGTGTTGTCTTAGACATTTCACATTTTCAGAAGTGGAATGATCTAGCTACGTAAAATCATTTCAAATGTTTGATAGACTCCTGGAGCAACGTCCAAGGTTCTGGACTTCAAAGACAGAGTAAGATTGACATTTCCAGGTTGAATCATCAATTCAGCAAGAACCCAGATACCATTGGTTAGTTTTAATGACTGATATAGCATATCCTGCCCTTCAACATTCCTCTTAGCTATAGTAAAGATGTTATTATTCTGAAGTTTGCTTGAGACTTGATCCACTGTATTATTTATATTCTCTATTGTATACTGCACTTCACTCTGGGCAGGAATGTCCTTCCAGGTGGCCAGGAACACTCGCTTATCCATCATTCCATCTTCCATACACAAGACATGCAGAGGTACAAGACAGCTGAAGTAAAATACATCTACATTATTCTTTACTGCTACCTGAAGATTTGTCAAAGGTTCCATCTTCTGAACAGGTCCCTTAGTGTTGATTGGAAGACTTGAATCTACAGATCCATTAGGCTGCAACGGCCCTTGCACCTGAAGAGGTTGGGCTGGAGAAAGACCAAAGCTGTTTTTGTTGAACTGAATTGCAAATGAAGTCATTGCTTGCATGGCTTTGTTAGTGAATGTCATTTCCATATATATTTGTCCATTTCTCCGTGTAAATGTTCCACTTATCTCCAAACCTTTTCCCTGAGCAGCTGGGAGCCACACCTGTTTTGCTGGAGTGTAGAAAGGTGCGACAGTTCCAATACCAAATATGTCACCTAGGAGTCCGCTGCTGTTAACAGGAGGAGCTGATATCATACCTGCTGGAGCAGAAGTATCACCTAGTATACTATCTAATTCTCCAGCTAAGAGATCCACAGTTGCGGCATTAGCAACAGGCTGAGGATGAGAGGTTACAGGAACTTGGTAACTTGGTGGTGCACTAATATCAAGACTAAGCAGGTCTCCAATAAGGTTGTTAGCACTAGGTATAACTGTAGGTTGCTGCTCATCAGTGGACTGTGCAGGAGCTGGTGGACTACCGCTAGATACCTCTTCTCCTGAACCAACAGAGTTCTGTCGAGGAGGAAGCTGTTTCCTAACAGCAGTCTTACCTTCTACAAAAGCAGATGGAGGTTTATGGTACACAGAAGCCAAAGTTCCAATGTGACAAATCAATTCATCAAGAAGAGTTGGTTCAAGAAGATCCGTCTCTTCACTGATTAATGGTTTCTCTGCAAGGACAACTTCTTTGGCAGCAGCAGGATCCGTGGACAACAGTCTCCAGTAGATGAAGCCTCTATCTCGTAGGTCTGGGTTATCACTATCCTGTGTAGCCAAACTCAACACTTGCTGGACAAGTTCTTGTGTCTCAGTAGGTCGTTTCAAGAACAATTTTACAATGGCTGTTAACAACTGCAGTTGAACTTGTGTGTTCTCATCATGGAACCCCTCCAAGAAACTCTCAAGAAGCTCATCAGCATTATCTATCCTTTCGGCATACTCTCCAATAATCCAGATCATGGAAGCTCTTGCTTCCGGTTCATCCAGTGTGTCCAAGTTTTCACATAATGTGGATATGATGCTTTCATATTTGTTTGGATATTTCCTGAAAATATCTTTTATGACGACAATGGCCTCTTGTACAACATAGTTGACTTTGGTCTGAATCAAATCTAAAAGAGTACTAACACATCGTTCAGCAGACTGCTCTACTTTAATAGCACATCTTCCAATAGCCCGGACAGCTTTCCTAACAAAGTCTACATCAACTTCCGTTGCATACTCTCTGAGTTCAGCCAAAACCTGAGCAATATTTGCTTGAGAAGCCAAACGGATCATTATATCCAACTTCTCTAGTTTTACGTAGATTGGGTCATTATACTTGACAAAAAACACTTTCATCTCTTGTTTCAGAATGTCAGGTCTTTTCTGAACTATAAGGTTAATGTTCCGAAGAGAAACATATTGTGTCTCAGCCTCACTGGACAATAAAGTGACCAAAGGTGGGGCTAGCTTCCTTGATAAAGAAGTGACAAACTCTGTATCATTTCCCATCATTTCCATGAACTTCATTAACACCTTTACGGCAGACAACACAACAGCAGCATTTGCATGTGCCAGTCGAGGAGTGATACGTTCACAAATGCTCTGTGCCTCCCTGTCGTCCTTAGGGGTGTAATTTGCCAAGGAGTCTAAGATAAAGACTTGACCCCATTCTGTACATTCATTCAAAGCTGTAAGCAGCTTGTTAACAGCCTGAGCATTCATTTCTATCAGAGTCTGACCACTGCTGGAAGTTTCATTAATTTCTGAGAGAGCTGCAACGGCATTAGCAACCACCATAGGGTTGGAGTCGGACAGCAAATCTCTAAGTTGATCAAGAAATCCCTGGTCTTCTACCAACTGAGCATTAATGTCATGTAGTTTTGCCACACATACAGCTGCAGTTTTCCTAACGTAAGGGTCCTCGTCTTTCAGACATTTCCGTAAAGGTTCACAGAGATATTCCGTAATCTTGTCTACTCTAATGCAGCCCATAGTACGTACAGCCAAGGCTCGTATGAGTGGATTAGGATCTTCACAATCTTTAACAAAAGTGTTTACTGCCATGATTGCCATATCAGGTTGGCTTTTTGCGTAATTCATCAGATAAAGATATACTAGTTTCTTCAGCTCCAAGTTATCTGTTTGCATGCAGTTAACGACATCAGGAAACAGAGCACTAACATCTTTTCCAACTGTCATGGAAGCAATAACTTTTTTCACAGCTTCCTTTTTCTTCTCTTTCTTATCACTGTTCAATTCACTCTTCAACTCAAATATCTCACCTAACAATAAAAATAAATTTATGCTCTTTAACCACATGCAGTCACAAACAAATATAATTCTAGGAAAAATTTCTAATTTATTCAAATTTACTTTTACTACTTTATAATTATACTGAAGTCTAGACATTTTGTATACATGTAAACTTAACTTGAAATATTGTTACATCTACATACAGAATTATGATTTTACACAAATAATTCATGAGACCTTGTTAACACACATAGCTACAACCTAATCTACATAACTGTAAACAATTTTCATTCAAAATTATATAACATATTGTACAAAGTTTAAGCAATGAAATTCATTATATGTATTTTTAAGATTATGCATTTCTGGAAAAATCTGCACAAATTACATAACTTTTTCACTGTTTAAAGCTATCTTTCCAGCTCAAACATAAGACACACAAAAACAGAGCATGGATAAGGTTTCTGACAAGGGTCTGTGGTGGATTTTATGAATTACTGGATAAATATTTTACCAGCTTAGATAGAACATTTCAGTAATGATACTGCTGATATTAATCAAGTTATGAAGTAAATATTCATTTGAGAGTTTTTCATGTTTGATTCACTTAAAGATTTAAACCTAAGTCCACTAACTAGCTCACAACTGTTCAGCGTGAACTACAGTACATCAGAGTTCAGCATGAACTACAGTGTATCAGAGTTAGCGTGAACTACAGTGTATCAGAGTTCAGCGTGAACTACAGTGTATCAGAGTTCAGCGTGAACTACAGTGTATCAGAGTTCAGCGTGAACTACAGTACATCAGAGTTCAGCGTGAACTACAGTACATCAGAGTTCAGCGTGAACTACAGTACATCACAGTTCAGCGTGAACTACAGTACATCACAGTTCAGCATGACATGGTTCTTGTGGTACAGTTTTAAATGGTCCATATAAGATTGATGTTTTTTGTGTATAAATTTAATTTACCTAAAGAGGCAGAATTAATATTACTTATGATTTAAAAGCTGTCAAACACCCACAAAATGACAGAATAATGTTTATAACTTGAAAGCTGTCAAACACCCACAAAATGACAGAATAATGTTTATAACTTGAAA
>NW_013680226.1:5124-6529 GCF_000517525.1 Limulus polyphemus
TAGAACATCATTAGTTAGGTGTTCTGCATGTATCCTGACATTCTTGTTAAATGATGTTAAAGGTCGTATTATACAAGCACTAACTCTCTTACTGAGATTAAGTTTGTATATCGCAACAACTGGAAACTCGTATCACTTTAGCTCCGTGTGTGAACCTATAGCATCTCTAGATGCGGTTCAGATATTTGTACAAATTTATATGAATTAGGGCTTTTCTCCCCCTATAAATGTAATTTGTAATAATGAGTGACGTACGCAGCGTTGCATACTTTAACGCTTCTGCCCGAGTTTTGGTGATAAATCGGAATTCCCTGTCTTTATCTTGTGTGGATGTATGTATCATTATCTCTTCTTTTTTTTGTCCTCTGTGAACGTGCAATTAGGTTACTCTTGACTTTAGCCCAGAAGCCACCAGTTTAAGTATGATTTTGGAACACTTGTTTATAAAGTTTTGTTTTACTTGTTCGCCTGTGTTGGTGTTCCTTTTGCTTCCGTGTTCGATTAATTCTCGAAGTTACGTTTTGCGGATAATTTGAACTTATTTGTTGGATATTAGTGAACAAGAATACCATAATTGTCGACTTTAATACGAAAAATAAAATAAAAAGCTTTCCGAAGGTTTGATGCCTTCTTTACATTAAACTCAAATACATCTGAACATGAATCTTATATAGATATATTTATAAAATCAGAAGAAAAAAACACCGGTGACCAAGCGGCAAATCTAAAGATTTATAACTCTAAAAAAACGAGTATCGATACCTGTGGTTGGCACAGTTCAGATAGCCCATTGCGTAGCTTTGTGCTTAACAACAAACAAATAAAACAGAAATACAAAGATCCAGAGATCTGTCCATCAATAGAAATAGACAATTTTACTTGCTATCTTTTGAAGTTAATTTTATTAATTTCTTGTGTTGTTTCAATATGAAACAACTTATCTAGGCCATGTTTCTTTTAGCCAAATATGACTGACCTACATCTAAATTTTAAAAAATAATACGAATATTTAAATGTTGAAAATAACTGTAACGTAGCTCTGAGAACCTTGGGTGAGCGAGCTTGGTTTGAAAGCCATATTACATGGTAGTCCACGCGAACCAATGGAAATACAGAGCTAAAAATTATGTTGATGCATATAATGAGGCTGTCGCACTTCTGATTACGATAAATGATGTTAACATCCAGCTCTATGTAGTTTTTTGACAAATTTTCAAGAGTAAAGTGACTCTTGATGAAAGACCTTCAAGTTTCCGGTATTAGCTGGTATTAACTGTGAGATTACTTGGAATGTGATACTGGGATGTTCTTTTCTTTCTTCTTCTTCTTTTTTCCTCATATGTTTCTGTTTGTTTGTTTTGAATTTCGTGCAAAGCTACACGAGGGCTATCTGCGCTAGCCGTCC
>NW_013680227.1:0-725 GCF_000517525.1 Limulus polyphemus
TATCTTAATCACTTCTGCACCTCAACAAAAATGGTTTTCTTTACAATCCCGACAAACAAGAGATTCGTATGCAACCAATACCTTCCAAACTTCCATCTGCAGTACTGTTTGACTTCATGGTTTATGTGTGAAAGGAACCAGTAAAGGTGTCAAACTTGAAAACATTTTGTAAGATTATTTCACTCCTGTGGCAACATTTCCCTAAACTGTGAGGTAAATGTTCAAGAACTGGTATCACCTTTGATCTAAATGAAAGAGATTGCATTAAGTCTTTGAAACAATATAAAGAAGTCAAATCTTGTCTTACTGCTATCAAGATCAAGGAAACAGGCTAATCTTCCTATCAGCATTGATATTTTCTGGACTTATACTTTCAACAACGTGACCTTCATATCTTTCTTCAACGAATGGCTGAAAATTGCTTTTATTTTGTTGCCCAGGCTAGCCAATCTAAATGCATCAGGCTTACAGTTGATAACTGAGAAAATACCCTTGCTCTACAAACTAGTGTACATGAAACTGATTATCAGCTAATGTTGCATGTTTATTATGCTGTTGCAGCAAGTGAAAATTGAGATGATCATTCTAGTATCTGCCATCATCAGATGCACTGTACTGTCTTCCATTATCAAAACATGATGCAACATTTTGAACTTTGTGAGCCTAACTTTTATGGAATTAAATAGTCTTTGTGAATAATTACTGTTCAAGAACTAGATATTCTA
>NW_013680227.1:1111-3233 GCF_000517525.1 Limulus polyphemus
ACGACTCTCCTTTTCTGAAACTAGCTTACTCTTGGGGGTGCTATTGCTGCTGATATTTGTAATGATGATGTGACTGAGAACTTTGCTAGTTCAGGGACAAGAATGCTATTCCTCGTCAGTTGGTGCAATTTCAGGAGGCCCACCTTCTTTAGCAACTTAATAACGAGTTCTATTTTCCAGTCTTTTGTTGCCTGTTCATTGGTCCATATTTTCTGAAAGATCTTGCATAAGTGTTTTGTTATCTTCTAATCCTCAGTTTTCAGAATTTTTGGGGAGACTTTAACTTATCCAGGTGTCTTCTTATAATGTCTTCCTGTATAATGTTCTCAAGACAGATATTTAGATCTTGTTTAGACTCAGGGATGTCTAGCATCAAGAAGGGCCAGATCTGTTCAAGATGTACTGGAAATGTTCTTGCAATCTTTTTATCTTCTCATTCTAACTTTACATATATCTCTCTCATATTATTTTCGCAGAGATGTGCCCTGATTTGTTCCATAGTCTCACTTCACTTTCTTAGTGATAATGTACATTTTCTTTGCTTCAGTAGCAAGTCTTGCTTTGCAGTGCTTTTACCCAATTTATCTTTCTATCTGTATTCTTGACTGATTCTCTCTCAAATACCTGACAATTTAGTGTACAGAAGGTGCTTTTTCAATAGCGGAAATAAAATACCTAAATTTCAGGTCTGTTTGAATATCCACTCTTCTTTCCTTTTCCTCCTGTACCCAATAACATACTTCCTGCTTCTTCCGTAGATTTGTTGAAGTCATAGATGATCATTTCTGTTTGATCCTGTAGAACGTTGACATTGTTCTTCAAAGAAAATACAAATATTTCTAATGTTAGATTGGTTAAGTTTGGAGATATTAAAGTATTGTATTTATCGTCTCCAAGTCTTGCTCATTGTGTTTTTAGTGATGTGTGATCAGATTATCCTGCTGTGTAGAGTCTAGCACTTGCTGAAATATGACTATATTATGACCCGAGAGTTTTGGCTGCACGAGACCATTCTGAATGATACTTTACTTTTGTTAGAATCAGCACAACTTGGTTTAAACGATAACAGAGTAAGTCTTGTTAATATTTCTTTTCTTTTTTTTTTCACTTTGTTCACACGATAGAAATGATCTTCCGTAATTTTGGAGAACAAACTCTAGAGATAGGCAAATAGTCGGTGGCAACCTCCAATCAAAATGGCTACTCGTAATCGAATACTATAATCGATTGTCTTATAATGCACACTCAGCTTAAAATGTGAAAAGTGTTTGGTAGTATCACGTCTCGAACCCGAGATCTTCAGTCCGTCGGTAATGTTGAGTTACATCATAAGATAACGTAGGTAAAACCGTATATATAGTATTTAATGAACGATTTAATAAAAGCGTCATCTGAATTTGTGAATGAATTATGACTAAGTTAAAGCTGCATTTATAACCAATCATCTCCTACAATACCTGATAGTTTAGGTATGATAAATATTTATGTATAAACACAGTCGATAAGCTTTAAAATCAATCTGTCTAATTCCATTCTTTCTATAAACTGTTTTAAACATTCTAATATTAGAGACGATATTATTAGTTGGTTTTATTATTAAACATTTTTATTGTTCTCGTGACAATGTTTTGTTTTATTTGTTGAAACGCCTAATTCTTTCAAGAAAGCAAATGCAGTTGCAAATATGTTTTTTAATATATCAGTACAAGATCTTCAAAGTTAAACTTTAAAACTGCAATATTTATATTGTATATGCTGATTATTTTAGATGTGTATATGTGTATATTAATATATTTTGTTGTGTAAGCCCAAACTTGCATATAGGCTATCTGTGCTGTGACCACCACGGTTATCAAGTCCCGATATTTATTGTTATAAGCTGTGAAATCTGCCGCTGTTACACCAGCATACATTAACATATAACTAATGTGAATTATTGTCCTATATATGATATAAAAGTAATTTCGTATTTGTTCAACCTATATATAAAAAATATGTGTGTAATTGACGGCTACGTTGTTACACTTCCCTGTCTATCCTATAGTTATGTACTACTATATTTCACCACCAATGGATAACAAATATCAGTTGGCAATGACTGGTCGAAAAATGGTTACTTCAC
>NW_013680227.1:3398-6153 GCF_000517525.1 Limulus polyphemus
ATATAGCATTTAATGTACAATAACGAAGTTTGGCTATTTGTTGTGTTACATTTAGGTCAGGCTATGTGTCTGGTACATCTTGTCTACTAACTGAATTTGGTCTCTCCGATCGACCCTGGAACATCGTACTCACCTTCTTGGGTAACATTATTACATATGAGAAGACATTTGATAATGTTTATGAAAGTTGTTTGAGGAAAGAGAGCATTAAGGTCAATCAATCCAAATAAGGGTGAAATGTTTTCTCAATATGAGTTTCCTGGGACACATCGTTAGCCGAGAGGGAGTGCCCAAAGATCCATCTGAGATTAAATTTATTAACTATTGGCCAATACATATGAACTTGTTTCAGGCAAGAGTATTTCTTAGACTATGCTCTAATAAAATATCTTGAAGACCGTGTGTGAAGGAAGAATGCAAACAGTGTGTATAAAGAGAAGCAAAGTAAAAACAACCCACCTTATATTACGAGGAATGGATTTAGTATTATCTGATATATAAAGCTAAGTGTATATCAGTTTGTTCGCACCTTTCAGCTCCTATAATAGTAGGCCTATAAAAATGTGAAATCAGCGTAATTAGATTTAATGTCTGTGATGTCACATTTTTAGTGTCAATGAAAACTTTGTAATCTAATGTTTTTCGATAGAAGATGGACCGGATTTTTGGTTTGATGAGGAAGTGACGTCAGAAAAATGTATGTATATTCTATAGAGAGGTGTGCTGCTATTGTGGTGTCAGAATAAAATTTCATCAAACGCTGTCGTATCTACAGAAAACAAGCAAAAGTTAAACACGCAAAAGTCTGCAAAAATAAATTGGTTTTTATTCACTTTATTTTGAAGTGGATAGTTAGGTCTGACGTTGGTTATGTACCATAGATTTAAATGTCTAGAAACAGAAAAAACAATTCTGATTGCCAATCACAAGCAACAAAACGTATGCAACAAAAGCAACACAGTGATACTCCACAAGAAAGGGGAATACGCCTTTCAAATGAAGGTCTCGTGTTCTAAATATTTCTTGCGCTCAGTCTCAGCTTGACGATGTGCAGCTTCTCTTTTTAGTTGGGTGTTAGGCGTATTCCCCTTTCTTGTGGCCGACGTTTAGCTATTTTTAAACAGAAAGGATCCCTCTGTTCAGGTAATACTCAATTGAATATGGTTAGTATCAAATAATCTAAAACAATATATTCAACGATTGAACAAGTTACAATAGTATAAAATGTTTAAAAAATACTGAGTGAATTACATATTTCGTGTCTTATATAGATCCAAAAGTTACCATTTAAGCTCGTACTGTGTAGAATTATTCTATAATAGTCAGAGCCACTGGAACTAGTGATCTGGATGGGTAGAAATGGTTTCAAAGTCAAAGATGTTGGTACTGAATAGCAAGATTAAAGATGTCTATAAGTGGAGAACAAAGATGACTGTACTGTATAGATAAAGGAACAACAATATTGATGATGTTTTAGAAGGAAATATAAAATCATGGTACTGTGTTGGTAGAACAATGATCAAGGTGATATGATGGAACAGTAGATATCGTAATGTTGCCTTTTCAGTTATTATCGTCTGTCGAGATTTCAACAACTAATATATTTTATGTTAATGTGAGTGAAACGTGTTTGTAACATTCATTGCTTACGTTCAGAAGATTACGGCACATTTATTCATGTTATAAAAAACATTTTAATCTCTTAGTTTTGGCATAGCAGTGACGTACTGGAGTATACAACACAGCCTGGCAGCTACCATAATCACTTACGGAGTGGTTGATATCTTAGGTTATGTCTGTTGCTATGGTCACCCCCTAGTCACAGCTATAGAGGTGAGTACAATTGCTTTGAAAAGATATCAGTATAGAAATATACTGACGAAAAAAAAATGTTTGTCTTAAATCTATAGTTTTTACTTTCCAATGGATTAAAAGTGTCATGTAACTATTTCAACAACTAAAAAAAAAAAAACTCATTGCATATTTGAGAAAAAAAAACGAACTCAAGTTTCAGTATATAGATAAATATGGAAAACTGTTCTCGCTGTGATGTTACGCTGCGTCAGAGTTAATCTTGAAATTATGTGTATTGATATATAAATATCAACGTCCCAAATCTAAACTACCTTTTAATCCATAATTATTGAAGCCTTTCATTCTGTCGAAACCTTACTTGGTCTTTGAATTCAGCTGTACTTCTACAAATGTCTATTTGTTATTCTTCTTGTATCACTGACGGGAGGACATGCTTTATTTTTCTTTTCTTCTAATCGTTAGTATAATTCGTGTTCATCTATGGTATATTGGTTGTGATTGATGATACAAATACCGAACTTTGTAACTAACGACTACACCCTGTATAGTTCATATAATATACTTCCAAACTTATAAATAATATAACATTTATTTTGTATTTAAAAAGATACGTCACGAAATAAATTACCAAATCTTTTCACAGTGGTTTCCCAATAACAAAGGCCTCGTGACAGGGATAGTGGCTTCAGGTTTTGCTTTAACTCCTCTTTTTATGAATAGTGTACAGACATTCTTTGTGAATCCTACTAATCTCCAACCTGCTTCTGATGGGTAAGCTTACTTGATGTTTATTGACAAATCGGTCTCAACTTTTTCATACTTTATTTTATTTTTCTTTAATAAATCCTCGAAGAACTCACCCAAGATATTCTAAACACTTGTGACCAACACAATGAAAAAATACCTAAAAATCGAACAATCGAAGAGTCAACATTTTATC
>NW_013680228.1:0-1961 GCF_000517525.1 Limulus polyphemus
CAAAATCAGCAGTTATTCAGTTCACTCCTTAATTTGTTGGTTTCGAAGAACTTACAAAATCAGCAGTTATTCAGTTCACCCTTTAATTTGTTGGTTGAGAAGAACTTATTGATGTTCAGTTGTTCCATAATTATTGTTTCGATATTTAAGACACTTAGTACTTCTTTCCATGAGACAAACACAGACTAAACGAAGTAAATACCAGAAGACAAACAATAGTAACTACCCTCTGGACAGTAAACACCAAGGAAGGGACCCAACTACGGATCTAAATACGTGTGGAAGACGACATATTGTGGTTTTACGTGCACTCACTGATGACAGATATATTACACTTAACGATCTATTCTTCGTGACGCGGAACAATACTAACAAAGAAAGGAGGCTAGACGGCTCCACAACTGCGGGTAACGAGTACCCACAGCCAGAGTTTATTACATTAAGAAACTGTGTAGCACCAGTAAGAACTACTACAAAACTGTGTTAGTGAGTAAAAAAAAAAACGGTTATTCTTATAATCTCGTAACGGGCCATTAACTAAAAAAAAAACTATCAAAATTCGAGAGACATTCATTACAGGACCAGTTTCACTGAATAAAACAGTTTCGTGGGTTCAAGCCATTATCATTTTGAATCTGAAATGTAAGAATATGCTACAAAACCGTCCACAAAATATCTTTCACGGGTGGGTTTCGAAACATGGATTACTTCCCCTTCCTGTTGTTGTTGTTTGTTTATTTTATGCGAAGGAATGAAAAGTCTGTAAATTTAATTATACTGGTACTCGTTAAACGTTCGGGTTATTGCTGAGAAAATATAATGGTTTATATTATCAATCCAAAAGTTGCCAATAACAACTGTGGAAGGCGTTTGTAGAGTGATCTTAAGGTTAACCCACAAACAGCCTCTGAATTACAACTTTGTTTAGATAAGTTAACCTAAAGTAGCTTGTATTCAGGTTAGTTCACAGAGTTTTACATCCGGCATGCAGGCTCATCCCACAGATGGTCAACAGAAGATTACATCCGACATGCAGGCTCATCCCACAGATGGTCAACAGAAGATTACATCCGACATGCAGGTTCATCCCACAGAAGGTTACATCTGGTATGCAGGCTCATCCCGCAGATGGTTAACAGAAGATTACATCCGACATGCAGGTTCATCCCACAGACGTCCAACAGAAGGTTACATCTGGTATGCAGGCTCATCCCATAGATGGTCAACAGAAGGTTACATCCGGCATGCAAATTGATACTTCGTGAACTGATGTACTTGTTGCCTTTATTAATTGTAATTTTGTAGTAGGCTATACTGTACATTTCATCTTGATTAATTCTGTATCAAATTTCAAAGCTACTCAATCAAAACTGCTAAATGTTAGAGATTTTCAAGAACTTCAAACAAGTTGCCTTTCGAGAATTTCCAGACTTAATACCAACATTTCAGCGGTTGACAATATCACCTGTACAAAGTCAATAACACAAAGTCTCATATTTCATTTTATTTATTAGATGTGATCGAAGCTTATTTTGTTTTGGTATTTCAACGTAGAACTTCATGATGGGCTTTCGGCGCTGTGCCCACTTCGAGATTCGAGCTACGAATTTGAGGGTTAAGCTACTGGGGGGGAGTCACACACGAAGCAACAATAAACAAACAACGGAATAAATGTTAATCGATCATACTTTGTGTTACAACAACATCGACAAACAACATGGCCAAACAACACGGACAAACAACACGGACAAACAATATGGACAAACAATATGGACAAACAACATGGACAAACAACACGGACAAACAATATGGACAAACAACATGGACAAACAACACGGACAAACAATATGGACAAACAACATGGACAAACAATATGGACAAACAACACGGACAAACAACACAGACAAACAACATGGACAAACAACACAGACAAACAATATGGACAAACAACATGGACAAAC
>NW_013680228.1:2603-4276 GCF_000517525.1 Limulus polyphemus
AAGACCAATCTTTCTTAGTGTCTCATCAATTGGTTCCGCCAGGAAAACATCGTGTTATATTGGCTTTCAGATGATGTGCTCAGCCCGCTGATTGGTTCAGAGGGAGTTTTCTTATTAAAAGACCAATCTTTCTTAGTGTCTCATCAATTGGTTTCTCTAGGAAAACATCGTATTATATCGGCTTTCAGATGATGTGCTCAGCCCGCTGATTGGTTCAGAGGGAGTTTTCTTATTAAAAGACCAATCTTTCTTAATGTCTCATCAATTGGTTCCTCCAGGAAAACATCGTGTTATATTGGCTTTCAGATGATGTGCTCAGCCCGCTGATTGGTTCAGAGGGAGTTTTCTTATTAAAAGACCAATCTTTCTTAGTGTCTCATCAATTGGTTCCTCCAGGAAAACATCGTGTTATATCAGCTTTCAGATGATGTGCTCAGCCCGCTGATTGGTTCAGAGGGAGTTTTCTTACTAAAAGACCAATCTTTCTTAGTGTCTCATCAATTGGTTCCTCCAGGAAAACATCGTGTTATATTGGCTTTCAGATGATGTGCCCAGCTCGCTGATTGGTGCAGAGGGAGTTCTCATATTTTAAAGTAGTGAGAACACTTAGTATAAGTGCATTAGAGTTGCGATGGTAACGTAAAGTACTCATTAACCAATAAACGTTAGTGAAAAAACGTCGGTAAATCATTGTGTTTGCTTTTCACGTTCTCGTACTAGTTGTACGTAGTTTTAAACTAATAGACTAGAATGAAGGCAGCTAATCAACAGCACCCACCGTCATTTCGTCGACCATTCTAATGGATTAATGGGATTTGACCGTCACTTTTATAACGCATCCACGGTACCAAAGTGCATGATTATGTGGCATTGGGACTCGAACCACGTACCATTGGATTCACTGTCTGGCACGTTAATCATTGGATGATCATCGGTCCATCTGTAATTTAAATGTGCTTAACAAGAAATGATTAGTTAAAATTTGGAAAAACACGTAGGGGAGGGGGGGAGGGAGAAGACGAACAAAATATTAACAACAAAAATATACTCCGACACGAATTTCCTACAATTGGCTAAATTTGAAAATTTAAAACCAAAAAAGCGTCGGAAGAAATATGGATTCAAACGTCGTTTACCAAAAGTAAACTTTTGTAATATACTGTAATATACATCAAAATCATGCTGTAACATACACCAAAATCATACTGTAACATACACCAAAATCATGCTGTAACATACATCAAAATCATGCTGTAACATACATCAAAATCATGCTGTAACATACATCAAAATCATGCTGTAACATACAACAAAATCATGCTGTAACATACAACAAAATCATGCTGTAACATACATCAAAATCATGCTGTAACATACAACGAAATCATACTGTAACATACAACAAAATCATACTGTAACATACAACAAAATCATACTGTAACATACATCAAAATCACACTGTAACATACACCAAAATCATGCTGTAACATACATCAAAATCATGCTGTAACATACATCAAAATCACGCTGTAACATACACCAAAATCACGCTGTAACATACACCAAAATCACGCTGTAACATACACCAAAATCATACTGTAACATACATCAAAATCACGCTGTAACATACACCAAATCATACTGTAACATACATCAAATCATAGCTGTACATA
>NW_013680228.1:5276-7243 GCF_000517525.1 Limulus polyphemus
TAACATACAACAAAATCATGCTGTAACATACATCAAAATCATGCTGTAACATACAACAAAATCATACTGTAACATACAACAAAATCATACTGTAACATACACCAAAATCATACTGTAACATACACCAAAATCATACTGTAACATACACCAAAATCATACTGTAACATACATCAAAATCATGCTGTAACATACATCAAAATCATACTGTAACATACATCAAAATCATGCTGCCAGCATGATTTTGATGTATGTTTTGGCAATAGATAAAATAATTTATAACTTGATTAAGTATGATTTTATCGTATTTTCTTTAGAATTTTTTTCTCTGTTAAAAGTTTTGTAGTTTCACGTGACGGGAGGGAATAAAGTTACTATAATATTAAAACAACGAATTATTAAAAGTGAAATATTAAGATGTATGTTACAGCATGATTTTGGTGTATGTTGCAATTCTGTGATTTGAAAGTTCCTACGGCTGTTATTGTCACCTTTGTTCCCATAAAAGTATTTTCCTTTTTGATTTAAAGACCTTGATAAGATCTATAATCACGGTTAAAAGCCATCTGTTGGAAAGATAATGTACTAAAATTTACCGATTAAAATGAAAGTGAACCTAATAAAGTGTGGTAGCCCTAAATATACCAATATGCAGGTAAAAACAAAAAGAGGGCCGAACTATTTTGTGGATTAGTTTCTTTTGGCGTAAGTGTACACAATTGGCTATTTGTGCTCAGTCTGCCGCGAAATATCTCAGTTGTAGTAAAGGGAGTTTAAATTTATTCCGTAAGTACCCAAGACCGTGTTGCTCTGTATCATATGTTTTTATTTCCATAGACGATTGTGTGTGTGTGTTTAATAATTGAGCGGCATGAAAGCGATACCGTTTTATTATCACCTGTTACCTGTAATTTAATTCAGCCACACGGTCACTAGGTATAACTGCATGCGAACAATGGTGTAAACTCTAATCGTGACAGACAATATTTCGTATCGTTATTGCAGACGTAGCTGTACACGTGGGTTAGTCACGTGCATAGTATTAAACATGCAGCTGTACACGTGGGTTAGTCACGTGCATAGTATTAATCAATTATTCAAGATTGCAAGGAGGACGATAAAGAAATCCTTTTCAGAGAAGATGACTCGTTCCCCTAAGTTTGCGGCTGAATTGTTCAGGTGTTATAATAATAATTTATATTCACAAGTTAGCCAATGAAACAGAAGGAAGCGAGTATTTGTCCACAGAATTCCCTGGTCAAAAAAAAAGAAGGCCTTTGTCAGATTAACACTGTACCTGCCAAACCCACGTGTGTCTTTCTTTAACGTTCCCATACGATTACAGCTGTATTGAAATATAGTTTTAACCCTCAGATGAAGGAAAGAAACGCGGTAATTGAGTGTTATTCGCCAGATAAAATAGGGTTACTAATAAAGCTATCTCTAATATATATATATATTTGAACTGATAGGAAAGACTATCATAAAAAGCAGGCTTCACTATACGTGTGGACTGATAGAAACACAGAGAAATAAAAACAGTCTTCAGTATACGTGTGGACTGATAGAAACACAGAGAAATAAAAGCAGGCTTCAATATACACGTGGACTGATAGAAACACAGAGAAATAAAAGCAGTCTTCAATATACACGTGGACTGATAGAAACACAGAGAAATAAAAGCAGTCTTCAATATACACATGGACTGATAGAAACACAGAGAAATAAAAGCAGTCTTCAATATACGTGTGGACTGATAGAAACAGAGAGAAATAAAAGCAGTCTTCAATATACAAGTGGACTGATAGAAACACAGATAAATAAAAGTAGTCTTCAATATACGTGTGGACTGATAGAAACACAGAGAAATAAAAGCAGTCTTCAATATACACGTGGACTGATAGAAACACAGAGAAATAAAAGCAGTCTTCAATATACACGTGGACTGATAGAAACACAGATAAATAAAA
>NW_013680229.1:0-1490 GCF_000517525.1 Limulus polyphemus
TCACAACACTGAGAGAAACTCAAGTTTAGAAACATTACATGGTTAATGATGGATCACAACACTGAGAGAAACTCAAGTTTAGAAACATTACATGGTTAATGATGGATCAAAACACTAGTGTAAACTCAAGTTTAGAAACATTACATGGTTAATGATGGATCACAACACTGAGGGAAACTCAAGTTTAGAAACATTACATGGTTAATGATGGTCCACAACACTAGGGTAAACTCAAGTTTGTGCAGAGATTATATAAGTTCATGATAAGACTACAACAATCTAGAAGTCTACGACACACAACAATGCTAACATAAATTACCATATTTAGAGATGTCTCACAGCATTACTATTGACTTTAACACTGGCATAAGGAAAGAAGTCCTGATAACACTATCATTATTTAGTGCCCATATTTGTAACTTGTGGGGTAGGGTATACTGTTTTTTTTTTCCAGAGACTTCTTATATAAAGAGTGAGCTTGAAAGTAGTACTACTTCTTGTAGTGCTTGAAGCTTGGTTATTGGCTTTTGAAGTTTGAAACAAACACATCATGATTGTTGTTGATTTTTAGTTGCCACAACAAGTGGCTCTTTGAATTAATATAAGTGGTTTTAGGCCTTCAGTACATGTTGATAATAATAGCTAGTGAATGTATTAGGTCTTAAGAATGTTTTTTCATCTTCCTGTTTAAGTATATGTTAAATTCAAATCAATCTGATTGAGCCTACAAGAGTTACTTCATACTAATTAATTGATCTGAATAAACAGTATTGTGAATGTTTTGCATATTTTCTTTCATCATTTCAAGTTTATGCTTTTTATTATTATTGACTATTTTTAACTAATGTATTGAGTTTTAGCTTTCTTTGTTCCAGTATTAGTTGAATGTTTTTTATGTTTCAGTTCCTAATCAGTTGGAGGTTTTACCAAATCTTCTTGTAAGGAAAAGCTATTAAAATTGAAAGTTCCCAAAGATGATTTTATATATATTGTTATTTACAAAAGAGGATTTAAGGATTTTTAATGTACTATTCTTCTTACACATAGAATGATCTCAGATTGTTTATAAACAGAAGTTAAAAACCAATATAATGTGGAATAACTTTCTTACATAATTACTTACATTATTCTTGTGTGTTCTACAGTGAAGCCGATTATACACAAGGAATCTTTCAATCTATTGGTTTTAAGGAGTTTCACAAATACTTAATTTTATCTCCAGAAGAAAGAGAGACTGCAGAAGGAAAAAAACTTCTATTGGAAGGTGAGTTTCACATTAGAATATTAGTTTAATTGTCTTGTATAAAGAACACCATATATATTGTTTTATAATCAGGATTGGTCACCATAATGTATTCATTATCCTTCTAAATAAAGAAAACTTAAGAATGGATCTTAAATTAAGGAATCCATAGAATCAGTATTCTATATATATATATAAACTTTTCAGAGCATTTGTAGAGTAAACAGATTTCATCCTTTCTAATTTT
>NW_013680229.1:2511-6620 GCF_000517525.1 Limulus polyphemus
GGAGTGTGTGATTTTTTTATGTAACATAGATGGAGTGTGTGAATTTTTTATGTAACATAGACTGAGTGTGTGTAATTTTTATGTAAGGTAGATGGAATGTATGAATTTTTTATGTAACGTAGATGGAGTGTGTGATTTTTTATGTAACATAGATGGAGTGTGTGTATAAAAATTCATACATTCCATCTACCTTACATAAAAAATTCACACACTCCATCTATGTTACATAAAAAATCACACACTCCATCTACGTTACATAAAAAATCACACACTCATCTATGTTACATAAAAAATTAACGTAGATGGAATGTGTGAATTTTTTCAACTCTTCCAAAAACATGAACAGCTCTGCACATAATTGGATCATATTATACAAAGGTTGAGTACGTTATATTAAACAATTTTGGAACCTTGCCACATTGGTACAGTCCATGTTGCCATGTGTAATGATAGGATATCTGATTACCATGCATCTTGACACTAGCTTCACAGGAAATCTTCATCATTAGGCTGTCATGTCCTAAGCACACTTCTTCTCCATTCATGGGTTTCAAAATCCATCTAATGTACAAGGATGATGGTTTCCCAGTGACTTCATCTGGAATAGCATGAATACCCATTAAAGTTCTCAAATGATCAATATATCAAGGTACACAGTTAAAAACGTTTACTCTAAAACCAGTCAACAATGGATTTAAAACAGACGTTCTACATGTTTCAATATCAAATAACTTCATCCTCAGGAGTGTGAAAACAAAGCCTGTGCAAATCATATATATATATATATATATAGAGAGAGAGAGAGAGAGAGAGGGAGCCTTTGGTCATGTGACTACTTAGTTTACATGTTTTCTGACTTCCCAACTCTTCATCCTTATTTAAGATATAAAAATTAATTTTAATGCTTCATTATTTCTATAGTTTATCTGATATTTGTGGTTGTCATGTCATTCAGTTGATACAAAAGAAGTTTCTTCCCACTGAATAACATGACTGGTATGACTTGCATGTTCAGTTAATGTACAATTATCACTTTTGTTTTTAACATTTCTCTGATTTGAAATTTTTTCCAGTTTGACAAATCTATACATAACCACATTCAATTTTATAAATACTCATTTTTTACATTAGATTATGTGCGTCTTTAGTTTTATTTATTATACTTATTTAATGGTGTATTAATCGGAATAAGATTTTTTTGTTTGTCAAGTTTTTGAAACATGACAAACCTGGGATATAAGGTAAAACTAACATTTCCCTTATATCTATTCTATAAAATGTTGATGTTAGTTTACTTTTTTAAGTATTGTTTGTAATCTTGTCAAATTTTCTCATGGCTCTATTGACAATATTAGGTGAGGAACCTCTATCTAATGCTATATATATTTGATTAATAACAGTTCCTCTATATCTTCTTGTTTAAAGACCTGTAAACATAAGAATAAAAATCTGACATTTTTTATGACTTTATGTGACATGATTATTAGTCAAACTGTAATTTTAACCTTGTAATAGCATGAATACCCATTTCATTCTCCAGCTGCATGATGTATGCAATGGGTGAACAGATATGTGATGGAACAAACTTGTGTAAATGTGACTTTCGTTTATCCAGACAGAGATCCTTCATGATTATGTTGTGTAATGTTGCCTGTGGCACATTGACCTCACCTGTGTGTTTGTGGTTTCTCACCTGTTACAAGACACCCCTTTTTTGCTTACCATGGCTGGGGTACGACTTGTTGCAGGTCTCTTTCTGGATGATCCTTCCATCCAAATTGATCCATATTCCTTTGTTTTCTGATGCAATTAAATACAAGGAATATCTCCATCACAGAAATTATAAATCCTTGATCTGAACACATCTTTATTGTCTGAGAATATGATTATTTTATATGAGAAAGAGCTGTTACATACTGTTTTCAAAAGTGGTTAATGTCAAGTAATATTATACTACTTATGAAATTACAAACAATATCTTAATATAGTTTTGATACATACCATTCCACCAAGATACTGCATTAACTATGTTTTTCACATAACTTACTGATTTCAAAATCATTTTAATGTAACATACTCAACTCTGTGTAGTCCATCAAGTTGAATTTTAGTTTAATCTTTGAGTTAATAAGTGCTTGATTAACAATATTTTAACTTATCTAACTTATAAAACAAAAACTTTTTATGTGGATTTAGCATTATAAAGTTTATGAGAAGATATATTTAGTGGAATATCAAAAATAAAAATAGATATTTTTTCTCAGAATTTCTTTTTGTTTCTAGGGCTGGAAGCAATGAAAGCAAGAACTTGTCGATATTCCAAAAAACAAATGAGATGGATTCAAAACCGATTTTTACAAAGTATGCCAACCGGATTTAATAATTACCATAACTCTCCTTTTATGTTTTAAACAATATTCAATGGTATACTAATTGTTTTAGTGTTATCAATAAAAAAAAAAGAGTAAAATAAAATAAACTTACAGGTATAATTCAGATTGGTTTTTCACATTATATATCAATTAATAAGTCATACCAAGTCAGTTTCAAGATGTTATTAAATTTCACCCCCTGCCAGTGGCTCAGCAGTAGGTCTGAAGGCTTATAATTGTGTAGTTTTGTGCATAATAACAAAACAAAAAGTTATTAAATATCAACGATTCAGCTGTATAGTTGATAGGTGGGTACACCTTTATTAAGACTACAGGTATAAAAAACATCAGTAATATGTACAGGTACACCTTTATTAAGACTACAGGTTTAAAAAACATCAGTATTATGTACAGGTACACCTTTAGTAAGACTACAGGTATAAAAAACATCATTAATATGTACAGGTACACCTTTAGTAAGACTACAGGTATAAAAAACATCAGTATTGTGTACAGGTACACCTTTAGTAAGACTACAGGTATAAAAAACATCAGTATTGTGTACAGGTACACCTTTATTAAGACTACAGGTATAAAAAATCGTCATAGATACTGATATCACTCCCATACATGTTTTTATTAGTGCAACAAACATAATTAATTATCTTTATCTCAAACATAAACACGGGTAAATTATTTTATGATGTAACTTTTATGATTCCTAACTTTAGTATCTTTTAAAGCTGAATGGAAATATTAAAGTTATAGTTTTTAGAAGATATATATTTTTTGTTAGAAATTTTGAATGAACCAATCTAAAGATTCTGTTACTTTACTTCTGTTAAAACTAAAAACAAGGTTATCATTTACATTAATATTCAGAATCCTATTACCTCACTTGTTTGATGACAGAAATGTTGATTTATACAAGTTAAAGAAGCCATAATGATAATTATTTAGGCCCTGGTCGACAGGTTCCACCTCTGTACAGTTTAGATTCAACAGATCCTCCCAGATGGCAAGAACTAGTTTATGACCCTGCAGTC
Organism: Limulus polyphemus; assembly: GCF_000517525.1. Taxonomy (NCBI): domain Eukaryota; kingdom Metazoa; phylum Arthropoda; class Merostomata; order Xiphosura; family Limulidae; genus Limulus; species Limulus polyphemus. The sequence goes on from NW_013680229.1 coordinate 5,930, forward strand.
AACATTCTGGAAGCTGTTATTCAGGTATAACTTGTGATCTGAAATACTTTAAAGTTAAGATAACTCATTAGGATATTCAAGTTATAAACTTGTAATCCATAATGTGTTGAAGATAAAATCTGAAATACTTTAAAGTTAAGAGAACTCATTAGGATATTCAAGTTATAAACTTGTAATCCATAATGTGTTGAAGATAAAATCTGAAATACTTTAAAGTTAAGATAACTCATTAGGACATTCAAATTGTAAACTTGTAATCCATAATGTGTTGAAGATAAAATCTGAAATACTTTAAAGTTAAGATAACTCATTAGGACATTAAAATTATAAACTTTTGATCTGTAATGTGTTGAAGATAAAATCTGTAATATTTTAAAGTTTAGATAACTCATTAGGACATTCAAATTGTAAACTTGTAATCTGTAATATTTTGAAGTTAAGATAACTCACTAGGATATATAAGTTATAAACTTGTAATCCATAATGTGTTGAAGATAAAATCTGAAATACTTTAAAGTTTAGATAACCCATTAGGACATTCAAATTATAAACTTGTGATCTGTAATGTGTTGAAGATAAAATCTGAAATAATTTAAAGTTAAGATAACCCATTAGGACATTCAAATTATAAACTTGTGATCTGTAATGTGTTGAAGATAAAATCTGAAATAATTTAAAGTTAAGATAACCC
>NW_013680230.1:0-3555 GCF_000517525.1 Limulus polyphemus
GAACCGGCTGAATCCCACCACTGAAAGACTTGTAATATTAACTGAAAGACTGCCAAATATCATGAAGATATACCCAATATATAGAGAGTTATAAGTATTAAATTGATGTCAACTTTAAACAAGTATAGAAGGTCATGTGACTCGGTCAAATCGACCAACCCCGTGTCGAAAGATTTAAAAGACAACGAGGGGCCATGTTTATTTACCATTAACGTTGTGACCAGGATTAGAAATTAAAGTAACTGTACTCAGTGAGGTGAACAAGATGAAATAAATTTTGTTCTTATAGTACTGGAAATTCACATTACCTACTGGTAAAAAAAATTGCCACAAACTATCAATCAATAAAACAAGATGCTGGCAACCAATGAATTTATAAGTCTTCTGTTTCAAAAGGACCGTGCCCCCATGGGCACAGCACAGATAGGTAGGTCACTGTGTAGCTTTACAAAAAGAGAGAAAAAATATTACTTATGCCACTTCATGAAGTTAATTTAAAATGGAACAGTAGTATGCCCCGTACTCTGGACACACGTGCTGATTGGCTAATGGCTGCTTCGGGGAGGGAATGTCGTCATCAAAGATGACGACGTCATAGTTCCGATTTTAACAGCAGAGGGCACCACGTGTGTGTCGTCACCGAAAATGATGAGGTTATATCCAAATTTTTCCACCAGGGGTTGCATTGCTAGGCTGCCATATGTTTCATCATGTTGATAATTAATGAAATCATCCTTAAAAGGATACTTAACTTAAGATGATACAATAATTAGAATTTATTGTTTAAATATAAATCAAGTTCTAAATTATTAGTTAATTATAACTCATGACCTAAAAAGATGCAATAATTAAACTTACCTAATCAAGTGGTTAAAGAGTTTTGTCTATCACGAAACACAGATTTTTACATGTCATGTCTATTATACGTTCACAAGACTAATAAACCCATATGATTTTGAACTGTTATCAAACATTGAAACTGTTTAACTTTACTTCACATGCACATAGAAACTTGTTGTAAGAAGAAAACTAAACATGTAAAGCTTTCTTTTAACTCAACTCATAGTTTACCAAGTCTGACTCATTGAATATCATTGTATGGCTTGAAAATATACAAGTTAAAAAACCCATCTGCTTAGAATGACAAAGGTCAATTCTGAGTTGACCAAGTCTATGTGGTTTGCAAAGTCAGTATTGTGTTGCAATGTAGAAGTAGAGAAGAGTTTGAAGAACTAAAAGTAAAGTATGACAGTACAAAGTGTTTGATATTCAAAGCTACTGACATGCTTGGTCCACAGGATTATAATGACAAAGTCTATTTGCAATAACTAGCTAGCTAGTCCAAGGACCAAGTGATTAAAGTTTTGATAACAATTCAATGTTTGTAACCAAAAAAAATGGTTACTATAATAATAAACTCTAATTAATATTCACTTTACACAAGTTATCAAAGTTTTCTTTATTTTGGAAACTATACAAAACATTTGAAAACTAAATCAGCCATGCAATTTGCTTACAGATTAAAGATGACCTTCAATATACAAATCAAGAGTTTTAAAGTGTCACACATACTAAAACATTAGGGAATATTTAAATGTTTACTCATATGATGGTGTAAATAAACAAATCTGTTAGACATATATAGACTAGGAATGCACTAAAACAACAAGTATTTTGATTGTTTGTATAAAATGGACAAACAACCTAGAAATTCTATTTCAGTATCTTTCAAGTTTCTTATGATAAATGATAACACATACCTTTTTTTTCAGTTTTATAAATTCAGTATGTTTACAATCCAAATAAGCTGTTGCATCCGTTATACTAAATTTCAATTTAGAACTCCCATATTTGTATGTTGAGGTCATTGATGATGGCCAGTTTTGATTTATCTAACAGCAGTGATAAGTTTATTTTATGACATTTTTAAATAAAAGACAGGACAATGACCTCAACATACAGTATTTGAAATCTTTGTCTGACATATAGCAACAATGTTTCGAAACATGAGATAATTAAATAACAACAAAATTTCACACATTTAAGTGGAATCGATTGTATCATCCTTTTAGGACAAATTAATTGTAAGTGAATTAGTCTTAAGTTTCCTTTTTAATTACTTGATTTGATTAAGTGATGAATTAGTGTGAAGAGTCTTTTTTCAGGATTTGATTAAACATTAATGAATTAGTGTTAAGCATCCTTTTCCAGGACTTGATTTAATTATAAATGTATGAGTGTTAAGAGATCTTTTTTATGACAATTTGATTAACTAATGTTAAGCGTCCTTTTTTATGATGATTTAATTAACTATCTAATTAGTGATTCATTATATTCTTGTTCAGACATGTATGAATCACGACTGCTTTGAAACAGTCTCTACTTTGTGGTAGGATGATTTAATTATTAATTAATTAACTAATGAATTAGTATTCACTGTCATTTTTAGGATTAACTAATTAATTACTGTTAAGCATCCTTTTTAGGATGAATTAATTATAAATGATATGCGAATTGTAGGAGTAATGATGGCCTAGAAACATGTTTTCTACTTTATAGTACTATTACATAATCATCCATTATGGCCGCCTGACTGGTATCGAACTACAATTTCAGCCCTCCATATTTTAGGTTGCGCCCTCTGGTGACACTTTGTTGAAATATGACATTACAGCTGCCTGTCATGGCGACCTAGCAACACATCCTTGATGATGCATCCATGGTGGTCTTTGATGACATAACCCCCTCCCTGGGCAGCCAATCAGCGCATGTGTCCAGAGTGGGGGACATACTACTCGGGACATACAAAACATGGAATCGGATAATTATAGTGAAACACATATTACAAAAATCCTGGTTCCATTATAAACGAAAATCTGGTGTAAGTGATAATTACACATATTTAAAATTATTGTAATATCACACAACTGTCAATAGCTAAAATCTCAAAAACCCAGAAAAGAAGCGTCTTCAAGAAACAGCTCTATCATTTATGTTGAATATAAATTAAATCTCCTCGAAAGAGAATAGTTAAATAACTGCAGAATGATCCACTTAGAAAAATGTCTCTAGAACTGTTTGATGAATTAAAACTGTTATTACATACTAGCAACTAATTAATACAAAATATAGAAGTACCTACATTGATTTTAAGTAGTTAACATATTTTTTATCATTAGTAACATTTCCTAATTTCTTGTACAAAAAAAACAATTGAATATATTTTATTTTCTTTCTTAAGGCTATTGTGTCATTAACAATATTATTCATTACAGACTGTAATGATTCAATTGTAGGAAAATCTGGATAAATTGGTTTGTTCCTTTAGCTGATTCTCTGGGTAAAACGAGGTGCAGTTATATGAAAATACAGGATAAGTGAAAATTCATGATTTTTTTTATCACAGCTTCATAAAATACTTAATCAAGATTTCTGCAAGTCACAAAATTTTATGTTACTTCTTTTTTAAAATGTGACTGATGAATTTTTACACATGGATATTATGCACATGTACACCCATACTTGCCAACATACCTTGTTCACAGTCTATGTGTT
>NW_013680230.1:4010-6054 GCF_000517525.1 Limulus polyphemus
TAATCCCCATTATGGTATCATCATAGTATAATCCATATAGGTTTCGTTATGTCATATTTTCATTAATATTTAGTTGGTTGTTTTTCGTTTTAGAAGTTGTGCCAAGCGTCATTTATCGAGATCTGTCGAAATAGCTATAAATCAACGGTTTCCGTAATTACCATTCTAAGCTCAGTACTAAAAGATGCTGGGCTGACTCGTGTTGCAGGTGTTAAATTTTATATGTGAACGCATTTATCACCCATATTAAGGTAGAAACATCAGACCACGTTTTGGATATTTAAAGAATAGCCCCCAGTGGCACAGCGGCATGTCTGTGGACTTACAACACTAGAAATCGGTTTTCCATACCCGTGGTGGACAGAACACTGACACCCCATTGTGTAGCTTTGTGCTTAACTACAAACAAGCAATTTAACGAATACTATTTTGTCTGAATAAGAATTTGAACACAATCAAAGTCAGCACCGGGAATGTCAGAGGTTCTTTGGTGTTTAAATTTTTTTTTATAATTATGTCTACTTGCACTTGTTTGATATTAAAACTATCTTTAAACATGTATATTATCACTTATAGCTTTGTTTTTCTTGATTTTCATGGAATTAGAATATTTTGTAGCATAAAAGAGTTTTAGTTCGTACACTTGATTTTAACAGATTGCTGTTTCTGGTCTGTTTGTTTTATTTATGCACATACTCGGTTTATTAGTTTTCTTTGCAAATATATGAAAATATTTAAAAATTACTAATAATCATTCTCATCCATATAGATTGTGCTTTGCTGAAGTCTGTCCATGAATAAATGAGATAGAAGACGAATCTATTTCTAACTTCGTTTATTAATAAATCTATCTTATTAATCCCCCAGAACATTGCTTCAGCTATTTATTTATTTATCCAATAAGTTACCTGCCCCCCCCCCCAGTGGCACAGCAGCATATCTGCGAACTTACACCGCTAGAAACTGGGTTTCAATAACTGTGATGGACAAAGCTCAGATAGCCCATTGTGTAGCTGTGTGCTTAACAACAACCAAACCATTATAACGTGAGAAAAAAAATCACGACGTATAACAACAAGAACTAAAACAAAAAACTTAAAATTGTAATGCTTAAAATGACCACAATATTCCACGTTTTTGAATAATATAAAGAAATTCTACGGTTGAATTGTAAGTCAGTGTCTTTTATGGCCACATTTCTGTTGGTGGCAATAGCAATGGCCTATTTTTTCTTTTCTCTCGGAACACACATTTCAAAATATAATCTTCTGAAGCTTCATTATAGTGTCGCATACTTAAATTTGAAATAGATCGAAATTTACGTTCATCTGACGAATTACATCTATTTAGTAAAGATTAGTCTTAGAATTTTGAATGGTCTGCACGTGTTGATTTTAATAACTTAAAATACCGAGAATATAAAATAAACCAATCACAAATTCTAATACTAACAGTTTTCAATAAATACATTTATATGCTACGTATGGTTTCAAATAGCATATTTAGAACTTAAAATGTCCTCCACCAAAATCATGGGTTTGATTCCTCTCGGTGGGCATAGCATATAGCTGGATGTGGCTTTGCTATAAAAACATTCGTAGGTGATCTGAAGGTTATCAATTATTATGAGTATACTAAATTTAATGTGTTAAAACCCGCCTTTTGTTCTTCTAATTAGCTCAATGTAGTGCTTGAAATACTTAGAAATTAGTTGCAGTTATCACTTTTATGGAAGATTTAAAATTATAGAATATTTTGAACTCATTACTTTGCTAAAAAAAAGTTTTATAAAACTTAAAAATTAATTAATAAGTTAACACTACTAACACATTTTCTGAAATACACATTAAACAATTGAAACCATTTTCTTACCGAAGATACTTCAGGAACTTTAGCTTTCAATGAATATTATTGGCGCAAGTTTAACTTTTCACCTTCTAACCGTGTTCAATTTTTTCGAATAAGAGCAGCAAACTGTTACTCTCTGTTCGTTTGTTAATTTCCAGTATAAATTCTTTCCGAGGAACTTCAGCCATACAAGACC
>NW_013680231.1:0-3250 GCF_000517525.1 Limulus polyphemus
GTATTAATTATTTCTATTAGGATTATACAAGTAAATAATTATACAAGATAAATTATCTAGTATTAATTATTTCTATTAGGATTATACAAGTATCTAATTATACAAGATAAATTATCTAGTATTAATTACTTCTATTAGGATTATACAGATAAATTATCTAGTATTAATTATTTCTATTAGGATTATACAAGTAAATAATTATACAAGATAAATTATCTAGTATTAATTATTTCTATTAGGATTATACAAGTAATAATTATACAAGATAAATTATCTAGTATTAATTACTTCTATTAGGATTATACAAGATAAATTATCTAGTATTAATTATTTCTATTAGGATTATACTAGTAAATAATTATACAAGATAAATTATCTAGTATTAATTATTTTTATTAGGATTATACAAGTAAGAGATCTACGTTTGTATAACTTTATGTGATATTGGAATTTCGAGAAACTGAGTATTCATTTTATTAACAAAAGACAACGTTTCAGCCGAGGTGTTCAAGCTGTATGGCACAGTTTTCCTGTGTGATTATCCTGTGAAGCACTTTATTAACACTTCCTTAATGAAGAAAACCTTCGTTTTAAGAGAGCAGTTTGATATCATGGAAGTGCTGGTTTCGTCACACAATACAATCTCTCTACATCTGGAAGTGAATACTACTAAGTAGTTTTTGACGAAGAAGGAATGCTGACACCGTCACAATGTCGACTGCATAAGAACGGAGTAAACGGATAAAACTATAGCTACGAAAAAACGTATCCATTGGAGTTGAAATGAGAAGAGTCACAGACATAGGACAAAATGCAGTAGATGGATGGTGAAAAGGATAATTGATATGTAATTTTGTTTGTTTCAGTACTTCGCTCAAACGACAGACTTCAGTTATTTTCGAGAGGAGGGGGGGGGCGTTGCTAAAGCAACAGACAACTGTATAGACAACACGACGTCCTGTAAAATTAGGTTATAGTTGTGACTGGAGCTGAAAACATTTTATGTGATGACGTTCATACCTCCTTTTAAGGGGGGCGGAGGGGGCAACGCAACGATAGCACAATACATACATGCAACACTGTGTGGAGAAAGATTGATATATATGTATGTACATTAATCACTATGGCAACGAAAGAATTGTTAGAGTTACCAAATGAAAAATTTAAAATTTAAACACTAATAAATAATATACTAATGAATACTTTGAATTCCACTCTGATAAAGCCTATTCCGAGTAGCAACCATCACACGTGTCTGAGGAAGAAAAAACAACAACACACTGTTGTATTTACATCGTAAGAAACTGGAACACACTGTTGTATTTATATCGTAAGAAACTGGAACATATTGTTGTATTTACATCGTAAGAAACTGGAACAAATTGTTGTATTTACATCGTAAGAAACTGGAACACATTGTTGTATTTACATCGTATAAAACTGGAACACACTGTTGTATTTTTAAATAAGTTTATTTTATAATTGTTACAATTGTTGTAGCCAAACACAAATAAAAAGCAAATAAATATACATACATCTGCACCATTTTTTATCCTTTTTTGGACTTTTATATTTGACCGGGCGTGGCTTAATGGTTAGCAGGCCAGGACTTCGTATCCGAGGGTTAATGGTTCGCGTCCCCTTGCTGGTAAAGAGGCGCTCCGCATGTTTGAGATCTTCCTAAGAATGATGAGACAAATCCCACTATTGGTCCAGAGAAGAGTAGCTCTACAGCGTTTCTAAAATTCAGGGAGGCAGTAAACTTTGAGGGGGGGGGGTTGATAGAATTGTCTTGAGGGTTAAAAGGAAACCTTAAGAATTGACTATTATTGCCTTACAGTTTTCATTTTATTAAAATATTTTAATGGTCTAAAAATGAGAGATCATTGTTTTCTGTAGAATTAGATACGGTCATGGACAAGTAGCCTTTGTGAAGTTAATATTTTGTATGTTTGAACTAAGTTCTGACATCACGTGTAAACTAGCACAATCACAGATACCCAACGAAACTTGCTGTCCTTCCGTAACAGAAAAGAGTGTAGGGGAGGGACTCACTCATTTGGAGTTTGCATGGAATTTGTATCGTCCCTTGTAATATTTTTTGTTCTAATTTTCGTCCCCCTCCCCCCTCCTTCCCTTTGCGTTCATTCACCTGATATCAAACAATGAACTGGTTCTTTGGTGTCCCTAGGTCCCTCCCCCCACACACTTTTAAATCCTGGTAACGTACGACACCGGGATCTAGTAGATATTGTGCCCAACTGCTGATCGAAAGGTCCAAGGCTCGAGACATAATATTTTGCTGAGCATGCTTCACACTTTTAGCTGGCGGGGCGGCGTTATAAGTGGGACAGTTAAACCCATTATACATTTAAGAGTAGTCGCATATGAGGAGGGGGCTCTTCAGTCGTTCTCTGTCCTTTGTCAGCAGCTTAGGGGTCGTATTAAACTCTAATGGGTCTCTGGCTTACCCGTTTGATTCTTGTTTCGTTCAGTTCAAAATAACAAATGTCCTGCATGGACGCTCACACATAACTATATACATATACATATGTAGGTATTGAGATGAAGTATAAGTGTATATAAATGGTGTAGATTAACATGTGCACGTGTGTTTACATGTAAAACAATTTAAAAATTGTCTGTATATATATATAGAAATTGTGATTTGGAAGATATCTATAGACTTCAAAATATGGCCTGGTTATTTAAATTGTGAAGTGTTATGTATTTCGTTTTGCTGTGGCTTTGGCCACTCCTAATCTATTAGTGTTTGTTAAAATTTAATTTTTTCACCAAATTTGGTCAATATAAAACACCTTGTGAGTGAAAGGGACCTTACATCCGTTCATCAGGAATGATGACAAAAGTCCTCCGTGATAAATCTCTTCATCAGGGGTACTGGCAAAAGTCCTCCATGATAAGTCTGTTCATCAGGGGTACTGAAAAGTCCTCCATGGTGATCTGTTCATCAGTGGTACTGACAAAAGTCCTCCATGGTGAATCTGTCCATCAAGGGGTACTGACAAAAGTCCTCCATGGTGAATCTGTCCATCAGGGGTACTGACAAAAGTCCTCATGATAAGTCTGTTCATCAGGGGTACCGAAAAGTCCTGCATGGTGAATCTGTTCATCAGGGATACTGACAAAAGTCCTCCATGGTGATTCTGTTCATCAGGGATACTGACAAAAGTCCTCCATGGTGATCTGTTCATCAGGGATACTGACAAAAGTCCTCCATGATAAGTCT
>NW_013680231.1:4223-6571 GCF_000517525.1 Limulus polyphemus
CTAAACGACAGGTATACCTCACTTGTTAGTATATTACCTGTCTTTTACTGCTCCGTACTTAATAACAAAGATTACTTCTGAATTATCTACAGTCTTTTACTGTTCTGTATGACCTACAGAAAATAAAATAAAATTGTAAAATAATTTAGATAGGGGTTTCACGATCGTGTGAATTGCAGCGTGATGATGAATATAATATGTTCATCAGTGGTACTGACAAAAGTCCTCCATGATAAGTCTGTTCATCAGGGGTACTGACAAAAGTCCTCCATGATAAGTCTGTTCATCAGGGGTACTGACAAAAGTCCTCCATGGTGAATCTGTTCATCAGGGGGTACTGACAAGAAATCTTATCACTCGTATCCTTAAAACAAGCAAGTTGTTACGTGTGTAAATGAAACGGAGCCGGTTGTGGCTCAGTGTTTAACTGCCGAATTGTGAATCCGAGGATTCCTGATTCGAGATCGGTTACCTCAAAAATGCGCTCTGCAATTTGAAACCGTGAGTGCGCTATAAAAGTAACGGTTAAACCCATTATTTAATGTGAGAGAAATGGTCCAAGAGTTGGCGGTGGGTGCTGTTGATCAGTTTCCTTATCTCTATTCTATCATTTCAACTTTAGGGACAACAATGCATAGACAGCCCTTGTGTAGCTTTACCCAAAAACTCTAAAAGTAAAGAAACTATTCATGTAATGGTTCCAGCACTAAGTTGTTTAGGTTTAACTTAGTCTGGGACAACTGGCGGCAGAAATGAGGTTCCCATAGCAACGCTTGTTGTTGCCATTTGAAAGCACGTTAGCTTGACCTACTTTATTATAGACTAACATCCAGGTAAAAGGACGAATCCAAGTGATTGAATGAACATTGAATTATCCAGAACCTTGAAGCGTAACATTTTACTTTGCTATAACTCCAGAATTCGATGTTGCCTGCGATGCTATAATAAATTGAATTATCCAGAACCTTGAAGCATAACATTTTACTTTGCTATAACTCCAGAATTCGATGTTGCCTGCGATGCTATAATAAATTGAATTATCCAGAACCTTGAAGCGTAACATTTTACCTGCGATGATATAATAATGTATTTTATGAACTTTCAAGATAATTTTTTTTACGTTTATTTCAAACCACCAGGGAAATATCTGTTGGCAAATTGATCTTAAAATGCAGTTAATATCTTAAAAAAAACCCCATAATAACCCATTATATGACACGTATGTGGATTATACCACCAGCTTTATTAATTACCATATTGTTGCTACAATGAATTACCTGTTCTTCACGAACAAAGGTTTTATCGTCACGTTAAGTCACACAGTGACTTTTAACAAACAGACATCATGTTAAAAGTATACTTCTAAATATTAAATTGATTGTATCTTTATTGAACACAAAATATTTGAACTGTATCTCTTTTAAAAACGTATAACGAATATCGAATATTTTTATAAGCGCAAAGCTACACAACAGATTATCTGCGTTGTGTTCGCCGCAGGGATCGAAGACCGAATTTTAGCATTAAAAGCCCAGAATTTAATAACTTCAAGAATATGTGAAAAACAGTCATCTTTTTACCAAAACAAGTCATGTTCTTGAGTCGGACCATTTAGTTTACTTCACAATCTGTGTTTTGCCTAAAGCGGGAATCGAAACCCGATTTTTAAAGAAAAAGACCTTAAACTTTTGCCTGAGCCACCGGGGTTGGGGGGGGGCGAGTATCCATTTCACCCTGACATCTGGGTGATATAGAATAAACCTTTTTCCGGACGTTTCCAAGAATAGTCTATTAAGAATTGACAGTACTTGTGATTTCTATCAAGTCAAAGAAATTAGTTTAGCCGGGATTTGATTGGTAACTTCAAACTGACGTTATGAATAGTTACAACGCTTTTAGTACTTTAATCTGAAGAATAGGCTTAGTAAGAAAGATTACTTCTGAATTATCTACAGTCTTTTACTGCTCCGTACTTAATAACAAAGATTACTTCTGAATTATCTACAGTCTTTTACTGCTCCGTACTTAATAACAAAGATTACTTCTGAATTATCTACAGTCTTTTACTGCTCCGTACTTTATAACAAAGATTACTTCTGAATTATCTACAGCCTTTTACTGCTCCGTACTTAATAACAAAGATTACTTCTGAATTATCTACAGGGACTTATCATGGAGGACTTTTGTCAGTACCTCCTGATGAACAGATTCACCATGGAGGACTTTTGTCAGTACCCCTGATGAACAGACTTATCATGGAGGACTTTTGTCAGTATCCCTGATGAACAGATTCACCATGCAGGACTTTTCAGTACTCTTGATGAACAGACTTATCATGGAGGACTTTT
>NW_013680232.1:0-4443 GCF_000517525.1 Limulus polyphemus
AACTACAATTAAGTTTATTGTACTACTCTTGTCACTTCTACAGTCAGGTTTATTGTACTATTCTTGTCACTTCTACAGTCAGGTTTATTGTACTACTCTTGTCACTTCTACAGTCAGGTTTATTGTACTATTCTTGTCACTTCTACAGTCAGGTTTATTGTACTACTCTTGTCACTTATACAGTCAGGTTTATTGTACTACACTTGTCACTTCTACAGTCAGGTTTATTGTACCATTCTTGTCACTTGTACTTGAAATAGTTTAGTATTACTTTCCCATTAGAACATTCCGATTGTAACGTATATAATTCATAACGTAGAATTTACGTAAAGAAAACTTTAAGTAATAAACCTGGATTTCTCTAGTTAACATTTTTTTTAATATTTGTTAACTTGCCAAGATATTGTAACGTATTTTTGTTGTTGTTGTTGATGGTGAAAAAGATATGTTATAGCTTGAAATCCTTGAAAACCTGTGAGCAAAATTATCTCCTTACTAGTGCGCATGTGTAAAAACTCTGAAATCTGGGAATCTCGCTTCCCATGTACGAAATATCTTGAAAATCGTGAGCTTGCTCACAGAGTTTAACGTTTACGTATGGTAAATAAAAACTCATGTGTTTCATTGTTCATTCATTCTGGTTTCTTAAAAAATATGTTCAACACGTGAATATACCAAGATAACTAACGGCTTGTCATACATTTCGTTGTACCGAAAATAATTGTTTTGTATTGTATAGTATATTGTTGTTATGGCAAAGCTACGAAGGCCATCCACCGTTGTCTCTAATTCTAAACTACTGACAAATGAGAAAGGAAACCAGTCCTACCACTCACGCTATCCAACAGACTGTCACTCTTTTAACGTACCCACAGCACTGGCAATCTGCAAGTCGTGAGCTCGAATTCCATCACTGACAATGCTTGCCCTCCAATCCATGGGGGGTGTTATAAGGTGAAGATTTACCCAACCAGTAAGAGATATTGATTAACTGGTTTCCTTTTAGTCTGTAACTTCTAATTTCGGGCATGAGTATTACAGATAGATATCGGGTAGCCTTGCGTGAAATTTAACAAACAAAAAATAATTTAGGGCTATAAATATGTAACTAACATTACAGGTATTGCTAATGTAATCAGATTTATCAAACTGAAATAAAACAAATTGAGAACATTAAATTATCCCAACCTGAAATATGTATCTTAAAAAAACAAAATTTCCTGTAGTTTCTAGGCTTACCAGAAATGTTCAACTTTAGGTCTTCACGTCACAAAAGTAGAAAAAGTTTACCACGTGATCTGTGTAGCAAACGAGAGCCTCCGGTGGTCATTTGACTTTTGTTCCACATCTGTATTGACTATCGCCGTTTTAGGCTTGAAAATAAAACAGTGAGACACATATCTCGTCGAAAAAACGAAACATCTAACTATATTTCAAAACATTTTTTTTCGACACGAGAAACGTGCTGGGAAGTTTGTACTCTCAGCGAGAGACTTCCTCGAATTGCAGAAACAGATTAAAAATCTTGACGCAGTGAAATTTTTACCTGTCATTTACAATAACTTTACGTACGTCTACTAGTTCATACATTTAAATATAACAAGAGCTCGGTTATGATCAAACCAGTTTTAGGTTTAAGAGTGAAATCTTTGGATTAACTGGTTTTGTGTGTCCTGTTTTGGTGTTTGCACGTGCCAAATTTGATTACTGTACAGTGGACAATATACCGAATGATATAGTTTCGACTAATTGATGACTGACAGACTTAACGAATTTCAAAGAAAAGATATTTATATAAGAGTCTCTAATTCGACGTTACAGATTTGCATTCACTTCAATATTGTTTGTGAAAGGTAACGAAACTGTTTTACTTCCAGAGAACGATTTTATTTGTTCCCGTAATAAAACACAAACTTTTATTTTACTTTAGATACATATTATGATCGTGTTTCCATTAGAACCCTTCCTTTCGTATAAACTACGTGGTCATGTTTCTACTTCCTCTCATTGTTTTATATAAACTACGTGGTCATGTTTTATATAAACTACGTGGTCATGTTTACAGTTCCCCTCATTGTTTTATATAAACTACGTGGTCATGTTTTATATAAACTACGTGGTCATGTTTACACTTCCCTTCACTGTTTTATATAAACTACGTGGTCATGTTTCCACCAGACCTCATTGTTTTATATAAACTACGTGGTCATGTTTCCACTTTCCTTCACTGTTTTATATAAACTACGTGGTCATGTTTCCACTAGACCTCATTGTTTTATATAAACTACGTAGTCATGTTTCCACTACCCTTCACTGTTTTATATGAACTACGTGGTCATGTTTCCACTTCCCTTCACTGTTTTATATAAACTACGTGGTCATGTTTCCACTTTCCTTCACTGTTTTATATAAACTACGTGGTCATGTTTCCACTTCCCTTCACTGTTTTATATAAACTACGTGGTCATGTTTGCACTTCCCTTCATTGTTTTATATAAACTACGTGGTCATGTTTCCACTTCCCTTCACTGTTTTATATGAACTACGTGGTCATGTTTACACTTCCCCTCATTGTTTTATATAAACTACGTGGTCATGTTTCCACTTCCCTTCATTGTTTTATATAAACTACGTGGTCATGTTTATACTACATTTCATTGTTTTATATAAACTACGTGGTTATGTTTCCACTAGACTTCATTGTTTTATATCCTCTGTTTGAAAAGTACGTGTTGGTTGGTTGCCTGCGGGGTTTCGGAACCTCGTCACGACTGAACGGTACACAGGTGTTGGAGCAGCTGGATTCTGTGCACTGTAACTTAGACAAAACGAACATATAGAGAGAGATCCCTCACAGTTGAGTGTTGTTTGTTCAGAGTAACGGTATGGCCTCGCACGACCCGTTTCCTCGTACTTTTGTGGCCAAATACCTTGGGAGACGAGATGCCCGCGGGCTATGGGGAATCAAACATACTCGGCAACCCGTCGATGACATGGTGGCAGAAGCACGAGCCCTAAAACCGGGGGCTACTTTACCCTTTCTGAAATTACAAGTATCTCCAGAGGGCGTGACGGTAAGCGAAATGCCTCAGAACACAAACCCTAACTTTGAGGCAGGACTGTTTCCGATCGACTCCATTTCGTACGGCGTTCAGGATCTCGTGTATACCCGTGTATTCGCTATGATATACGTGCGAGACAGCACCAATGTGTTTGAAAATCACCCTTTTGAATGTCATGCCTTCGTTTGTGATAGCCGGCAAAACGCGCGTGCTCTCACCCTAGCACTGGCATCAGCCTTTCAGGAGTTCAGTAAGGCAGTCAAAGAACAAGGTTGTGACAAGAAACCAAGAAAGTTCGCTATCGACCTACGAAGTGCAGAAGAAATCCAAGCGGATCTGGATGGTAATCCAGCTGACCACTCCGAAGCTTAATCAGCGTATTTTAGTTTTGCCCAAGGTGAGTTTATGGGTCACAACCTGTAGACGCACCACGTAAAGGAAAATAAGAACTTATCTCCAACAAGATCGTGACACGCGAGAGAGAAGACTGAAAATAATGACGTAAAACTTGCTCGGACTAAGTGTTCGCCATCTCTGAATGACACTAGGATGTCCATCAGGTTGTGGCATCACGTTAATTAAATGTTTGTGGGAAAAGTGTTAAGTTATTAGAGATATGAAACCTTTGTCCACATTATCAGAATCTAGTCTTCAGAAACACCAAAACCAAGAAGAAAGATAAGACCCGTTAGGTTTACTAATACTGACATATGAGTTAATAAAATCATTTCTTGTTATTGATTTGTAGCTGCTTTGTAATTGGTTAGAAATCGACATTAAATAAATGCTTTCAGTTTCAACAAAGAGTATTATTGTTAAATTATTGTTGTCTGTCTAGGACATTGATAACAATATTGGTTACATAAAAGAATTAGTGAGTATTATTGTTAAATTATTGTTGTCTGTTTAGGACATTGATAACAATATTGGTTACATAAAAGAATTAGTGAGTATTATTGTTAAATTATTGTTGTCTGTTTAGGACATTGATAACAATATTGGTTACATAAAAGAATTAGTGAGCATTATTGTTACATTGTTGTTGTCTGTTTAGGATATTGATAACAATATTGGTTACATAAAAGAATTAGTGAGTATTATTATTACATTGTTGTTGTCTGTTTAGGATATTGATAACAATATTAGTTACATAAAAGAATTAGTGAGTATTATTGTTGTCTGTTTAGGACATTGATAACAATATTGGTTACATAAAAGAATTAGTGAGTATCATTATTACATTGTTGTTGTCTGTTTAGGATATTGATAACAATATTGGTTACATAAAAGAATTAGTGAGCATTATTGTTACATTGTTGTTGTCTGTTTAGGATATTGATAACAATATTGGTTACATAAAAGAATTAGTGAGCATTATTGT
>NW_013680232.1:5279-6433 GCF_000517525.1 Limulus polyphemus
AAGAGTGTGCTGTTGCTAGTGGTAGGGCAAATGGGATTTTAGGTTGTATCTATAGAAATACCAAATACAAGTCTAAAGAGGTCATGATTTCATTGTACAGGTCACTGGTTAGGCCACATTTGGAATATTGTGTTCAGTCTTGGGCCCCTTATCTTATGAAAGACACTGAATTGTTGGAAAGGGTTCATAGGAGGGTTACTAGAATGGTGCTTAGGATGGAGGGTTTGTCATATGAGGAGAGGTTAAAATTTTTGAAATTGTATTCTCTTGAAAAAAGAAGAGTAAGGGGGATCTGATTGAGGTGTCTAAGATTGTAAAGGGAATTGATAATGTTGATGTATCATCTTTTACCATATTTAACAGTGAGAATAGTAGGACTAGGGGACACAAATGTAAATTTTGGCAGGTAGGAGTCATCTTCAACTAAGACAGCTTCATTTTTCTAATAGGGTGGTTGGCTTCTGGAATGGGTTGCCTTCATATATTGTAGAGGCAGTAAATTTAAGTGAGTTTAAGAAAAGCTTGATAAGTATATGAATGATAAGGGCTGGCTTGAAGATTTATTTTCATTTATAATAGTTTAGTTTATAGAATGTGACAGCCGAGATGAACCAATAGGTCCCATGTTGTCCCTAAACATTATATTATGTTATCAAAAAATTAGTGAGTATTATTATGTTACATTACTGTCATCTAGTTAGGGCACTGATAACAATATTGGTTCCGTACTGCACCATGAGTGTAGTTGTGAGGTACTTCTCATGAAAAAACCACACCAGAACTAGAGGGAGAATGTAGTACACATAACTAGAGGGATAATGTAATACACACATAACTAGAGGGATAATGTAATACATACATAACTAGAGGGAGAATGTAGTACATACAGAACTAGAGGGAGAATGTAGTACATACAGAACTAGAGGGAGAATGTAGTACATACAGAACTAGAGGGAGAATGTAGTACATACAGAACTAGAGTGAGAATGTAGTACACACATAACTAGAGGGAGAATGTAGTACATACAGAACTGGAGGGAGAATGTAGTACACAAAGAACTAGAGGGAGAATGTAGTACATACAGAACTAGAGGGAGAATGTAGTACATACAGAACTAGAGGGAGAATGTAGTACATACAGAACTAGAGGGAGA
>NW_013680233.1:0-5597 GCF_000517525.1 Limulus polyphemus
GTTCTTATTGTTAAACATCATTCTGTACTTTAACTGCGTCGAGTCTGTCTAAAGTCCCACTGGAACAGTTCTTATACATCATTCTGTACTTTTACTGTGTCGAGTCTGTCTAAAGTCCCACTGGAAGAGTTATTATTGTTATTCATCATTCTGTACTTTCACTCTGTCGAGTCTGTCTAAATTCCCACTGGAACAGTTCTTATACATCATTCTGTACTTTAACTGTGTCGAGTCTGTCTAAAGTCCCACTGGAACAGTTCTTATACATCATTCTGTACTTTCATTCATCTTCATTCTACCAGATACAATTATTCTCAAAATTCATGATAACTATAGAAATATTTATATCCTTTTTTTAACATTCGCATACAACATCTGCGTATAATTGATATAACAGACCGTATATCAGGTTTCAGCACGTATCAAACACATTACACACAGAGTTACGAGACACTTGATCTTCTCAGGATTACACAGATTAAATCTGAAACAGAGTTATCGAGTGAGACCTTAGAGCCCTCTCTGTTAAACTTCAGACATCAAGTAAAAGATTACACTAATACACCGTACTTTCGTACTGTAAAACATCAGTGTCAAAATCACGTCTATTTTTTAGCGCAAAGCTACATAATACGTTCGGTTTTTCGCGGGTAATCTAGCCCCGGATGGTTTCTAAATCCGTAAAAGTTTACTGCTGACCCTCTGGGGGTCATTTTGCTCTATTAACAGCTTATTTACGGTGTATTACGAGTAATTCTGCTACCCTGATTCCCCCGTTAAAACCCAGTAAAATGTTTCACAGTGTATCGTGCCCTCTAATGACAACGTTAAAAACCGAGTTTCGATACCCGTGGTGGGCAGAACAAAGATAGTCATTGTGTAGTTTTTGCTTAGAAACAAACAAACAAACCATAGTGTAGTGTCCTATACTGTTTTGTTGTTGTTGTTAAGCGCAAAGCTACACAATGACTATCTGTGCTGTGGCCACCACAGGTATCGAAACCCGGTTTTTAGCGTTATAACGTTCTATTTTGTCTATTCTTTGGACGTCTAACTTAACGAAGAGCAAGAGCTGAAATAATTTTCTAGGGCTTATTTCGAGAACTAGTTTATAAATTGTTATATTTTAAGTTTTGTGTTAGAAGAAAATAACACGAAAAAAACACAAAAAACGCTGAACTTTATAAGAGGCACATTTTCATGCAATTATACGAATTTTCAACTTTTAAGATTACTTTAAATAAAAAAGACGTCTATAATTTTATGACATAAAAACTTCACTAAAGAAAGTAGTATCCTTTGACTGAAATATTCTAATCACGAGAAGGAGAAAAAAACAAGAAGCGTTACAGGGTGAACATGGCTACTACATGTATTGATTAAGCTAGAGTCACAATTCCTGCCCGGTCTTAGCTTTACTGTCTAGATAAACTAGTTACCGATTTACTGCATTTAAGTTCTTACTTTTATCATCAACTTGATCAACGACGATTTTAATATTTTCTCTTTCTGGTGCTGAAGCTCGCCGCTCGGGTTTACACGTCTCGTCACGTGGGAGGTCCAGCGAGTGGGTGCTGTGTCTTTCCACTGGCTCTACTCCGAGCTGGTTTTCGGGCACGGGCACACGGGGTAAAGCCCTGCCTGTGCTGTGACGTCTGTGTGGCTCCTCGTTTGGTGGATAAAGGCGGGTCGATGGGACGACGTCGGCGACCGTGTCCACAAACACACTTGGTATGCTTCTTCTCAGGGCCACAGTAGGGTAAGTGAAGACCTCTTGGTCCTCTAGAGAAACGGATTTATCAGTCTGCGAGTGACCCATCTCGTGTTCGTCTGGAGAAGGTGAACTATCCAGAGTTCCTGAACGGTCCTTATCGAAAACTGTGGTATGCATCCTGGATTTCTGGAGTTTTATATGTGATTTTATTCCTAGTCGTTCACTAAAATAACAGGAGTCATAGCGTTCACCGCGTCCACTACGATCGCTAAGAGGTGAAATCTCTCCACTGACGTCACCAAGGTCAGAACTGTCCGAGCTGTGTTGTCCAAAGGTAGCGGCTGGTGAAGATTTGTCGGCGGTTTGAGCAGTCGCATGCCATCTCCACTTGTCCAAAGTTTCCACTGATCCACCAAGTGTTCTGTGAGACGCGTCACCACGAGTCTGGAGTTCTGCTCTGGATATAGTAGAATCGGAATCCGGTTCTTCCACGTAAAACTTCTGACGTTGTATACGTAACCGTTTTCTAATCCTGTTTCGTCTTCGTTTTTCTTCAACTTCCTCATGAATGAATTCATCCACCGAACTCTCAGAATCTAAAGACGTATGCTGTTGAAAGAGGTCTTTCTGGTGATGATGGCCAGTGACTGCGTCGGTGTACGATCCATGTGAAGACTGATTACCTTTTGTACCTCTCTGATCATCAAATGAAGTTTTTCTGTCCAGTGACAGGTGTCCTTCTCCAGAGTGGCTGATGATCTTTCTCTCTGGAAACGAGCCTCTGGTTCCACTTCTGTTGCCCCGTCGTACTTTCAAGGATTCTCTGGGACATTCAGTCGATTTCTGTCTTTCGACTGGTGGTCTAGAGTCCCGGCAGATTCTCGTTTTATGGGCGTGGTTCTTCTCTCGCCTCTGGTCAGGGTCATCCAAACTGAAGCTCCTTTCTGGTTCGTCTGCAAAACTACCACTCCGCCTCTTCTCTAGGCTCTTCGTAGGGCCACCTTTTAAGCCAATCTTCTCCTCCCGGTCCACCGATTGCTCCGGAACTAAAACTGACCCCTCTCTTCCCAAATGTCTCATTTTCTGAGTCTAAAAAACGAGCATACTAACATAAGTGAAACAAAACAAGACACTATTTCAAGAAATCAATTTCAATTAGAAATCATACAAACAATAGGTGTACACATATTCGTGATATTTTATAATCATTAAACAAACAATTTGATCACAATCTACATAAAACTATGGAAACATTCAGGTTTACTGGAGCGAGACTGTGATAAGTGAGAAAAGACTTGTACTTAAGGGTTTACATGTTATATTTCTATATGACATGAGATCTAAATATCTATCTCGATGTACTTGCAGAAAGAAACAAAGTAAAGTCAGTATTTTTAATATATGTATATGAAGTGCAGCTTGCCATTCGTCGGACTGATGGAACACGGTGCATCCCAGCACCTGGCGGTGGTTCTAAACCTGAACGATCCTGACCCTGGCTACGGCGACGACAAAAACTGCATTTCCACTGCTAGGAAAACAGATTAAAAATATGAACGAACATACAGTAAAGTTTTTTTTTTTTTACCACAATATCTACAAGGAACAAGTAGCTGGCAAAGTAAAATTATCTTAAAACTGTATTTATTCTATGAATTCACACAAGTTATACACAAACCGCCATCTACCGGACATACCCATCAATCAATACATACAGTTTGGAAAAATATGTTTTACCTATGTTTTGGCAAATTATATTAAAATTAGAAGTACAACTTTTTAATACTATTGCCTGGTATATATAAAAGAATATTTTACCAAACTTTATACCAAGAAAGTTAAAAAATATTACTAAGTGAGACACCTGGTGAGCACTTTTGGAACCTTTTGAGTAGGACGCACAGTCTTCACACACCGCTTGTCTGCATTCGTCACACCTGTGGCTTTGTTCGTCTCCTCCGATAGCCTTGCGGCAAATTCTGCAAGTTTCTTGGTCAGCGGAGCTGGTCTGTCTGAACATCAGTGAGGATCCTCCAGTGCTAAAAGGGGGGGGGGGTATATTCATCACCATTGAAACCAAATCCATTCCTATCAATTAAGCAACTACAATAACTACAAACATCTGTTATGTATTAGCAGCAACTACAAACATCTGTATGTATTAGCAGTAACTACAAACAACTGTTATATATTAGCAGTAGCTACAAACATCTGTTATATATTAGCAGTAACTAGAAACAACTGTTATATATTAGCAGTAACTACAAACAACTGTTATATATTAGTAGTAACTACAAACAACTGTTATATATTAACAGTAACTACAAACAACTGTTATATATTAACAGTAACTACAAACAACTGTTATATATTAGTAGTAACTACAAACAACTGTTATATATTAGCTGTAACTACAAACACTGTTATATATTAGCAGTAACTACAAAGAACTGTTACATATTAGTAGTAAATACAAACATCTAATATGTATTAGCAGTAACTACAAACAATTGTTATATATTAGCAGTAACTACAAACAACTGTTATATATTAGCAGTAACTGTTATGTATTAGCAGTAACAGTTGTTTGTAGTTGTTTGTAGTTACTGCTAATACATAACTGTTATGTATTAGCAGTAACTACAAACAACTGTTATATATTAGCAGTAACTACAAAGAGTACCAGACGTTTTTCGTTTCTTTTTCAAATTCCTCTTCTTTTCGCCAAACTCGTTCGATGATCAATCTCTCTTCAGTCGTCAAACGTGCAAGCTCTGCTCTCGGTGACCTCTCACTTCCCTCAAGCTCTGCTCTCGGTGACCTCTCACTTCCCTTCAAGTCTCGGCCCTCCTGTATCCCAGTGGTGACCTGTCGAAACTTGGTGAACGCTATTGGACGTTCACGTTCTTCCTCCGTACCAGTTTTGACAATCTATTAAAAGAAAAACACAAACGTAAGTAAACGTAGAGTAAAAGAGGAATTCGCCACTCAAGTAAACTCTCTGTATTACATACACTCAGTGATTATTCTGCACATAGAGAAACACACAGTTACAAACGTTTAAATCCACTAATGAAGTACAACCTTCTGAATATTCTTTATATTCCTTTTGCGTCGGTGTATTTATACTTATCGTCTTGCAGGTGGCGTTTAAGAAAGTATATTCGCTCTACACTTTGTTAGTTTCGCTAGGGTGACCATTAGAATATATAACATCGAGTGTAATATACGAAACATTAATTTACCACATGTGCAAACCTTAAATATATATAACATCGAGTGTAATATACGAAACATTAATTTACCACATGTGCAAACCTTAAATATATATAACATCGAATGTAATATGCGAAAAATTAATTTACCACATGTGCAAACCTTAAATATATATAACATCGAGTGTAATATACGAAAAATTAATTTACCACATGTGCAAACCTTAAATATATATAACATCGAGTGTAATATAACGAACAATTAATTTAACACATGTGCAAACCTTAAATATATATAACATCGAGTGTAATATAAGAACAATTAATTTACCACATGTGCAAACCTTAAATATATATAACATCGAGTGTAACATAAGAACAATTAATTTAACACATGTGCAAACCTTAACTATCCAGTGTTCGGTTATTTTTGTAGTAACGACAGCGGCATCTGTATGTAGGATTACTGATACCGACACATAATAAGATTCTAAAGTCATAAAATGTCACTAGATGGCACTGAAAATGTCACATCTTGCAGTGGAAGATACTAGCTGTCAAAATCAAGTTTTTTGTTACAGTTTTATAAATTTTTGTATTTCCACTAGAAAGCCCAAGAAAGCAATATAACATCCTGGATGTGGCCTGGGATAGACCACGATAACAGG
>NW_013680234.1:0-2584 GCF_000517525.1 Limulus polyphemus
GTAGAGGAGAGTAAAAACGATGTGATTAGCCTAAAAATAGGCTAACTATATAGATTAGACTAAATTTATCTAAAGTAACATACATTTAATGAAGAGTATTAATTATGTTTGTTTGTTGTTGAAATGTTGAAAGTAATATGGTAATGCTTACAGCGGATTTTAATTATTATTATAACAGTTTTTATGACTCCACCATTCCCAAGTTACTTACGTAAATTCCTTCTTTCTGCTGATAGGGGAGATAAACGTGCCTATACTACTGAAAAGTTTTGTAATTTTAAATCAAAGTATTTGTATTTTGTATTGTATTTATGGCATAGTTCCTTGGGCTATCCGCCGCCGTCCTAAATTGTGTACTATTGTTCAGAGGGAAGGCAGCCAATCATCAACATCTTACTATCTGCCATCTACAGTAAATGATCGACTGTCATTCTTATAACGCACCCACAATTTAAATTTCGGGGAATATTTTGATGTATTGCAGGAATTTAAACCTAGCTCCGAAATCCTGAGCTCTACCACATAGCCAACACGCGTTCCTTATCAAAATAATTGGTAAATCAAATATTATAATTTGACTATAAACCGATCATAACAGATATGTTTGGAAACCTGTGAATTAGTAATGGCACTCGTAATAACGTGATGCCACCCATTATTCAAATTGCCATATTGTTTATGGTATTATGATTTAAAAAAATATTTTAGGTCGATATTTGGGTCGCGTTAAGAAAATTTATCGTACTCCGCACTTTGAAGCCGTGGGTGCGTTATAAGATGTAATGTGAAATCCAGCTATTCTATTAGGGTAGTCGAAGTGTTGGCTGTGGGTGCTGTTGACTAGCTGCCTTACCTCTAGATGTTCTTGGGGATCACTTCATATATTGGTTCCAACCCTTCAATATTTGAACGAAGGTTGATTTAAATTTTGGGTCAACACATGAAAATATGCTATTTTAATCAGCACCCGATTCAGGCAATTGTAGAATAAGCACTGTTATTGTTCCCACGGTTGGGGTTTGCAGCTCACTCGTGCATGGTGATACGAAATTGACAGACGTAGACATATATCTGCAGAAATTCCCATTATTCTTAATTAGATATTAAATGTTTTTTTCATGGGTTACCTCGAAAGATATTATTAGGATTATGGCCGAAAATGTCGCTAATAGCGAGAGTATGCAAATGATGTAAGATGTTGCTGACTTGTACAAGTAAGGATTGCAGCAGATAGCCTAAGTAGGTTTGCAAAAGACACCGTAAATAGTCAGTCAAGAAAACTGTTACTTCATGTTAGAACAAGATGTTAACCACTGAGGCTCCGCTGAAGAGATCCACCAGAGGTACTGTGCGCTTTTCTCTCAAAGATTGGGTAGTCAACACTAACTTAACTTTACTGCACAGCTGTCGTCATCGCATAGGCAATTTGAGGACTAATGTATTAAACACAAGTAGGTAATTTGAGGACTAATGTCTTAAACACCAGTAGGTAATTTGAGGACTAATGTATTAAACACAAGTAGGTAATTTGAGGACTAATGTATTAAACACAAGTAGGTAATTTGAGGACTAATGTATTAAACACAAGTAGGTAATTTGAGGACTAATGTATTAAACACAAGTAGGTAATTTGAGGACTAATGTATTAAACACAAGTAGGTAATTTGAGGACTAATGTATTAAACACAAGTAGGTAATTTGAGGACTAATGTCTTAAACACAAGTAGGTAAGTTGAGGACTAATGTATTAAACACAAGTAGGTAAGTTGAGGACTAATGTATAAAACACCAGTAAGTAATTTGAGGACTAATTAAACACCAGTAGGTAGTTTGAGGACTAATGTCGTTATTAGTTTGAGCTAACTCAAACATTACAGCTGTTTATCTTGTTAGAAATGCGACAAAAATAAAGATGTAATTATACATCTTCTTTACTGTACATCTGTTCATTATATTAAGTATATATAAATAATAAATGAGACGCTCTTTGTCTGTCTGTTCATTATATTAAGTATATATAAATAATAAATGAGTTTCTCTTTGTCTGTGTGTTTGTTTTCCAGATTAACTTTCATCAAGTTTCGTCTCCTTCTTAATGCAGTGATCGGATATATTTGACGGCTTACATTTATTTTAAGTAATATTCTTGTATTTTTATTTATTTTTTTTCATTCTTCACTACAGTAAAAAAACCTTGACAGCTTACATTTATTTTAAGTAATATTCTTGTATTTTTATTTATTTATTTTTCATTCTTCACTACAGTAAAAAAACTTTGCAATTTTTGTATTCTTTCACTCTTCCATCAAGAATTATAACAAAATATTTCATTATTAGGTTTCGTATTTAAAGTAACATTAATTAATGTTGATATTGGATTAAATATATAATGATATTATGTCAATAAATGTTATAGAATTCGTAATTCCATACTTTCCGGGTCTTGATTGCCGTCAAGTGTATCCGCCATACTTTCCGGGTCTTGATTGCCGTCAAGTGTATCCGCCATACTTTCCGGGTCTTGACTGCCGTCAAGTGTATCCGCCATACTTTCCGGGTCTTGACTGCCGTCAAGTGTATCTGT
>NW_013680234.1:3548-6559 GCF_000517525.1 Limulus polyphemus
TATATATATATATATATATATATATATATATATACCGTACAACTACATTTTGATACTGGGTACAAAAGTAATGCACATTACAGTCCATTTAATGATAACGAAAGAGTTTTATTTATTTAACTATAAGTTTTACAAGTTCTTAACTAATGCTTTTTGGTAGGCTTACTTCACAGTAGACGCTACCAGTACAATTTTACTCACCAACTTCTCTCGTAAGTACGACACGTTTCTTTATCTCTAATGATTCGTCGCAAATCAAAAACAAAATTAACAAAACTAAAGTAGACAATAAACTCGATAAATAGTCATTAAAGTAACAGATTCACCAGCCAATAAACATTTACTATAGTTTAACTCGAGTTTTGTGCTAGTAAAAACGTTCGTGTCTTTCAGGAAGGTTCTAGTCCAAATAAAATAATAGTAATAATAACAAAAACGTGACAAAATTATGTGACGCATTTACATTTAGTTGTTTATTATACGACTAACCTTGTCCCATCAAAAAAAAAAAAATGTCTGGTTACAGTTTCGTAAAAATTCCCAAGGAACGCATGTTTCTAATTACGTCATATATCCTACAAATTACGGTTTAAACGCCGAAAGAAGATGAAGCACTCAAAACCAATAGGCTTAAGATTTTTGACAAAAAATTCTATCACATAGTTTAAACCTAAAAGTCAATTTCAAATACCATTATTAGTTGAGATTAATGACAATACGTTTATGAGAAAGAAATGAAAAAATATCCAAAAATAAGAATAATGAAATTGAAAAACTTAATAAAAATACAAAATATGGTCATTAACCTTCAACTTAGACGTTTTGGAAACTTCCAAGAACTTGTTACGTATATGCATAAACTAAAACGATCTAAAAAATGGAATTCAAACCAGCCCTCGTGAACTTTCGAAGTATTATATTCATACTTAAGACAACAATATCAGGACATAGTTTTGTTGCTAAATGACACAGACGAACGGAGCGTTACCAATAGACAACTGGCTTATATATATATTAGGTTCTTCTAAGTTTATATTTTTATTTTATCAACAGTTGGGAGTTATGCGTTACCTGCTCTTAATTAATGGGTTTTTCATTAATTATAATAAATGCTTAAAACAGTACGGCTTAGCTATCCAGTGGCTCAGCGGGTAAGTCTGAAGACATATAACGCTACAAATTCTGTTTCGATACCTGTGATAACCAGAGAACAGATACCCTATGGTGTTTTGTACTTAAGAACAATTAAACAAGTTTACAGTGTAACACTTGAGAGAGTCATAAACATGTTGAATTAGATAGATAGAACAATAAGTACTACAAGGACAAAATAATTAATAATACGTAAACAAATGGATAGATAAGATCATCAGGCACGTTTGTTTGTTTTTAATTATCCACAAAGCTACACAAAGGGCTATCTGTGCTCTGCCCACCACGGGTATCGAAACCCGGATTCTAGCGTTGTAAGTCCGCAGACATACCGCTGTGCCACTGGGGGGGGGGGCATCAGGCACGTATATTTAGATGAATGAATAGATAAGAACAGTAAACAAACAGATAAATACTTGATACACGCATGCATGGATAGCTGCTAGATAAACAAATACAAAGATATACACTATATAAACAGATAATAAATACTACGTACGCAGATAGAATGATAAGTGCTACATAAACAGACAGTTTGTTTGTCTGTTTGTAGATAAGGGCAAAGCTACAGAATTTGCTATCTTTTATGCATCCACCACGTGTATCGAAACCCGATTTTTAGCGTTATAAGTTCGCAAACATAACGTTGAGCCACTGGAGGACAATTTTGAAGAAATTTGGATTGTTTGTATGTTTGTTTTAAAGTAAAGCCACATTGAACTACCTGCTGTGTCCTCCGCTAGGAATCGAGCCCCGGATTTCAGCGTCGAAAGTCCTTAGACTTATCGCTGTGCCACCGGGAGGACAAAATCTGTGATATGGATTTATTGTTTACTTGAAGTTAAGCACAAAACTATCTGTGATGTATCCATCACTGGTATCGAAACTCGTTTTTTATTGTTATAAGCCTTCAGACGTATCGCTGTGAAATTGAGGGCTAAACAGACAAAATGACAAATGCTATATAATAATAAAAAATAGACGAGAACAACAGGCGTATTTGAAGGTCGTGTGAGATCTTAATTAACATAAATGTACACGCGCCATTTATCTTCTGAACTTTTCGGTAGATCTAAACAACAAGATTTAAATACAACATCCCAATACCCAACTCCAAATAATTCTGACTTTTTTTTTCGAAGAAGAACCTCAGCTCTTAAATCCAGCTCCGTTTCGTATTCCTTCGAAATCTTAATACTTTTGTTGATTAATTAGTTTTTAGCTAACATTAAAGAAACAGTAAACTATTTCATGCACAGTGATCGCGAAGGAAGAAAATTGAGTCATCTTTATTTGCAATTTCATCCTTTACATAATATTCTGACCCTCGGAGTATTCACGTCGAAGCGTTCTGATAAAATATTAACCTTACAATCCAGCTGATTGTACAAGTTGATCCTAATAAACCCTTCTGCATACCTAACGTTTCATTCCGTTGGCCGGCAGTCTCGCCATAGTAAAATCACACTTCAGACGGTAACTAAGGTCCAAGTTAAGTTGTATTACCATGTGCACGTGATGCTAGGATACCGAAACGTGAAACACTGAGATACGCCATTAATAATGTACAGAGTATAAAGTGTGTAATATAGAACTCTTATTAAGGCAACATCAGTTGTAGCCAAATACCGTTGTAAATTAAGTTGCAATAAGTACTCAATAAATATATACAGAGAGATTTTCGGTAATCTAAGCTAATATGTTCTCTTCTCCCCCCTCTCTCTCCCCCTCCCCGAAACGAACAAAACTCTCTCTTACACACTGAGTTAATTGGGTCTCTATAAAATAAATTGGGTCTCTATAAAATAAATTGGGTCTCTTTAAAATAAATTGGGTCTCTATAAAATAAATTGGGTCTC
>NW_013680235.1:0-2968 GCF_000517525.1 Limulus polyphemus
AAAAAAACAGGATAGAGAGTGTCAATAGACAAAATAACAAAGAAGGATCTGTTTTAAAAAACAGGATAGAGAGTGTCAATAGACAAAATAACAAAGAAGGATCTGTTTTAAAAAACAGGATAGAGAGTGTCAATAGACAAAATAACAAAGACGGATCTATTTTTATACACGTTAAAATTATTACTTTGAACCCCAAAAATGAAATGAGAGAGAGTAATTTAGTATAATGAAAATGCTATTTATGTAAATGATGTTTGAAATTTATAATATCAAATACGTAGAATAGTTTCTCTACGATAACGTAGCTATAAATTGATATGTAAACTAAGTACAAGTTATGTGATCACGTACGTTACAATAATTATTTTGTTGGCCTTAAACATTAACCTTCTCTAAGCCTAATAAACAACATAGTTATATATTAACTGAAAACTTGTTTTCACAATGTTTAATTTCAACATAGAAATGTTGAAAGCATATTGATAGTGTTTGTTTTTGTGTAGTTAACCAAATCACTGTTTTAGTGTAACTGTATTTCTAATAACATGTAATCAACTTCGTTGATAATGTAAACCTCGCACTAAAATAACAGAAAAATCAGACTCTTTTTTTCTAAACAGACACCAGAAGACTGCCATGATAGGATTAAATATAGAGATTGTAAAATGGAAAGGATCCATTTGTTGTTGTTTCTACAGGCCATTAAGTTAATAATATTTTTAATATTTCCATACCTTTTGTACTTGTACAGGCAATAACCAGACGGTGTATTGTTTTAACAATATGGTTTCCTTTCGAAACAAATGAAAATATAGGAACATTACCTGTGTTATCATCATCCACAAACATTAAATGTGTTATCATCATCCTCAAACATTACCTGTGTTATCATCATCCTCAAACATTACATGTGTTATCATCATCCTCAAACATTACCTGTGTTATCATCATCCTCAAACATTACATGTGTTATCATCATCCTCAAACATTACATGTGTTATCATCATCCACAAACATTACCTGTGTTATCATCATCCTCAAACATTACATGTGTTATCATCATCCTCAAACATTACCTGTGTTAACATCATCCACAAACATTACCTGTGTTATCATCATCCTCAAACATTACCTGTGTTATCATCATCCTCAAACATTACATGTGTTATCATCATCCTCAAACATTACCTGTGTTATCATCATCCTCAAACATTACATGTGTTATCATCATCCTCAAACATTACCTGTGTTATCATCATCCACAAACATTACCTGTGTTATCATCATCCTCAAACATTACATGTGTTATCATCATCCACAAACATTACCTGTGTTATCATCATCCTCAAACATTTTATGAAGTCTTATCAGGCTATATTCGATCTTCGTTGAACGCCAGTATAATGGAGTAATGCTGATGTTTGGTAATATGGAAGTATGCATGCGTAGCAAGGAATGTAGTGTGAAGCATGCATGTGTAGCAAGGAGTGTAGTGTGAAGTATGCATGTGTAGCAAGGAATGTAGTGTGAAGTATGCATGTGTAGCAAGGAATGTAGTGTGAAGTATGCATGTGTAGCAAGGAATGTAATGTGAAGTATGCATGTGTAGCAAGGAATGTAATATGAAGTATGCATGTGTAGTAAGGAATGTAATGTGAAGTATGCATGTGTAGCAAGGAATGTAATGTGAAGTATGCATGTGTAGCAAGGAATGTAGTGTGAAGTATGCATGTGTAGCAAGGAATGTAATGTGAAGTATGTATGTGTAGCAAGGAATGTAATGTGAAGTATGCATGTGTAGCAAGGAATGTAATGTGAAGTATGCATGTGTAGCAAGGAATTTAATGTGAAGTATGCA
Organism: Limulus polyphemus; assembly: GCF_000517525.1. NCBI lineage: Eukaryota > Metazoa > Arthropoda > Merostomata > Xiphosura > Limulidae > Limulus > Limulus polyphemus. Next base: position 1,859 of record NW_013680235.1, read on the forward strand.
TGTGTAGCAAGGAATGTAATGTGAAGTATGCATGTGTAGCAAGGAATTTAATGTGAAGTATGCATGTGTAGCAAGGAATGTAATGTGAAGTATGCATGTGTAGTGAAGAATGTAGTGTAACATACATTGATGCTTATCTTGGCCAACCAGCTTGTAAATCACATTTGTGTCTATGGTAAGGAAAAACCTTTGTAACATGGTAGCAGCACTAATTGTTACATGATTCTAGAGACTCAGATTTCGTATTTTCCGTACTCTAAGTGATTTCTTAGATAAAATAAAATTATAGAGAATATTATAGATTCTATAAGATCTTTGCTGTATGGAAATAGATGAGAATGTGTTGAATTAACATCACTATTTCACGTAACTGAGCTAAACAGTTGTTACTGGCATTGTTCCAATAGCCTACTCAAAGCACATAATCTGGATCATTTAATCAGGTTAACCGAAAATGCCAAACAAACACATGTACAACGAACACAAACCGTTAACGGCACGAAACACATCTGTACACTTAGCTCACAATGTTTTCAGATCTGGTAACGTGTCACGTGGTCTGTGAAGGATGAAATTCAATCAAGGATCCGAGTAGATCTGAAACTGGTCTTGTATCAACACAGCTTGGTTTTCCCTTCTTCTCTAAAGTCCCTAAGTATGCTTCATTTGATGAACTTGTAATTTAATTACTACTTAATTAGAATTTGTAAGTACTTTACTGAAAAACAAAAATTAAGTAAAGTTGGTCGCAAACTGTCATGTTTTCAAACAAAATATTGGAAGTTAGTACTTTCCAGAAATCTGAGTTTATAATATTATATGGATGTTAATAATTCCTCCTGAGTTTATAATATTATATGGATGTTAATAAATCATCCTGAGTTTATAATATTATATGGATGTTAATAAATCATCCTGAGTTTATAATATTATATGGATGTTAGTAATTCATCCTGAGTTTATGATATTATATGGATGTTAATAAATCATCCTGAGTTTATAATATTATATGGATGTTAATAATTCATCCTGAGTTTATAATATTATATGGATGTTAATAATTCATCCTGAGTTTATAATATTATATGGATGTTAATAATTCATCCTGAG
>NW_013680235.1:3686-6310 GCF_000517525.1 Limulus polyphemus
TGAGTTTATAATATTATATGGATGTTAATAATTCATCCTGAGTTTATAATATTATATGGATGTTAATAATTCATTATCGAATTTAAACATTTTGATTTCTAAGGATTATTCGACTCAAAAATGCCAGAATCTGTTTTTCCAGCTTTATAAGGATCGTAACATTTTGAGGTCGTTTGTTGTTAAGCTACACAATATGAAATCTGTGCTCTGCTCATCGTGGGTGTCGAAACCCGATATTTAGCGTTGTAAGTTTCCAGAGTTTTGATAACCTAGAATCCCAGACTATTGATCTAATGGGTTTAACGTCAGTGAAATATTCCAGCATGACACTGTAAAAACTCTGTAGGTTTGGGTTTTAAATTCAATTAATCTAGATAGCTGTACACAAGATATATACGAATTTAGTGTATTTCATTTTCACATAGTCACATGTAATTCTGTTGAAACCTGATAACGAGAGTGTATTTCATATTGACATAGTATATTTAATGTTCATGCAGACGCCCGAAGGTTTGTTGAGGCCTGACAACGAGAGTGTATTTCATATTGACATAGTATATTTAATGTTCATGCGGACGCCCAAAGGTTTGTTGAGGCCTGACAACGAGAGTGTATTTCATATTGACGTAATATGTTTTATGTTGATATAAAGTAACCACAGGAACTTTCGTTTTAATGTGCTAAAAATATATTTCATTTTTCAAAGACTGGGTGAAAATTAAGATCCAAACATTAATTATGAACTAATGGTGAGATAACATTCTATGTTTACAAAAACTGGATGAAAGTAACATCGGAGCTTTTCACCAGATGATGCATTTCCCTGAATATATTTCCTTTTCTTCTTCACTCATTTCCGAGCTTATCTACATGAAACTAGAAAACTAACATTTCCATTTGAACCTGTTAACGCTTTTAAGAATGTTTCTCAGGACCAATCAGCACACTGCTTTCTTATGTTTGTATCATATGATAATTTTTTAAATTGTTTCTCAGGACCAATCAGCACACTGCTTTCTTATGTTTGTACCATATGATAAGTTTTTAAATTGTTTGATTGTGTGTTTTATTTTCTCAGGTTATCAGAGAAGATTCGATTTGATAGCAAGAATGACAGAAACTATCCAAGACTTGACCGCTGGTCACTGGGAAACCACGGTGTTCGCTGACCTCAACATTTCCTTGGACCTCCGTGAAGCTAAAGAGGACAACATTACAGCTTCTCAAGTCACCGCAGATGGAAGCCTCGTCCCTATTGGCGTACAGGTGCTCATGTACATTATGTATATCACTATATCCCTTGCCGCCATTGGTGGGAATGGAATTGTTTGTTATATTGTGTTATCTGATCCCCGGATGCGAACTGTGACCAACTTCTTCATAGTTAACCTTGCTGTTGGGGACATCTTGATGGCCGTTCTGTGCATTCCCTTTACCTTTGTGGTCAATCTTATTCTCGGACGGTGGCCATTCGGCGCTGTCTTCTGTGTGATTTTCACCTACGCTCAGGCTGTCTCGGTATTTGTTAGTGCTTACACACTAATAGCGATTAGTGTAGACAGATATATTGCCATCATTAAGCCCCTGCGGCCAAGAATGACCAAACTACAGGCTAAGCTACTTATTTTTGCCGTATGGCTTGTGGCACTGCTAACGCCCCTACCCACAGCCATCGTTTCTAAGCTAGTCCAACAAAACAACACCGACCGATTTCACTGCACCGAGGTGTGGAACACTCCAATCCAAAGATATTACTATAGCATGGCTCTAATGCTCCTACAATATTTCCTTCCGTTGATTGTACTTATTTTCACTTACTCCAGGATCGCTATTGTCGTGTGGGGAAAACAAACACCAGGAGAGGCTGAAGACACTCGCGACCAGCGATTGGCTGCTTCAAAAAGGAAGGTGAGTGTTGTGACGAATCACAGCTAAACTATCATTGTTGTTGTATGTTCTTAATGCGTGCAATAATTCTGATGTGTGAGAACAGGGTTTTTGTTTACTTATACTCACGTAATGTTGCATGGCTTACATCCTCCAATAAAACTGAACTCCACAAAGATGAATGTAGGCCTATGAGAACAGGGCTTTTGTTTACTTGTACCCACGTAATGTTGCATGGCTTACATCCTCATATAAAACTGTACTCCACAAGATGAATGTAGGCTTATGAGAACATTATAGTGGTTACAATAGGAAGACGTCCACAGGTATGATATCAATTAGACGATTGACCATAATGTAGTGTTAACCAGGGTTACGATAGAAAGAAGTCCACAGGTATGATATTACCTGGACGGTTGTGGTTAACACTACATTATAATGGTTACAATAGGAAGAAGTCCACAGGTATGATATTACCTGGACGGTTATGGTTAACACTACATTATGGTGGTTACAATAGAAAGAAGTCCACGGGTATGATATTACCTGGACGGTTATGGTTAACACTACATTATGGTGGTTACAATAGGAAGAAGTCCACAGGTATGATATTACCTGGACGGTTATGGTTAACACTACATTATGGTGGTTACGATAGGAAGAAGTCCACAGGTATGATATTACCTGGACGGTTATGGTTAACACTACATTATGGTGGTTACAATAGGAAGAAGTCC
>NW_013680236.1:0-1750 GCF_000517525.1 Limulus polyphemus
AGAAATAAACAACAAACATTTCACAAAACAACCTTGGTATTAAACTCTATAGTTAAATAATTATTATTAATAAACACACTGACTCACAAAAATAAACAACAAACATTTCACACAATGACCTTGGTATTAAACTCTATAGTTAAATAATTATCATTAATAAACACCATAACTCACAGAAATAAACAACAAACATTTCACAAAACAACCTTGGTATTAAACTCTATAGTTAAATAATTATTATTAATAAACACGCTGACTCAGAAATAAACAACAAACATTTCACAAAACAACCTTGGTATTAAACTCTATAGTTAAATAATTATTATTAATAAACACGCTGAGTGTGAAATGTTTGTTGTTTATTTCTGTGAGGTTTAATACCAAGGTCATTTCTATTAATTATTTAATATCTTGTTATTAATGGAGCAGTAACAATATATTTCACTCAGGAGGGTATAGAAAGTACTTCAAAACTATTCTGATTTGGTTAAACAACTCTCTGCCTACTGTTGTTAGTTAAGCTTGAAAATTTATATAGAGTAGTCCAAAAGAAGCATTAATTTAAAATGAGTAAATTCAATCCTTTCTCTTGAAGTCTCAAGGTCATTTTCATCTTGTTTTTTATGCCACTGATAGTTCAGTTGATATTTACTTACACTGTTATATGTTAATTTTACGTTTCCAGCATCCAAAGTGGCTGAACGTTTGTCTTCACTGATCACTGTTGCGAAATCTTCAAATGAGGTAGAGATCTCAACTACAAAGCTTTTGGCCTAGAATATTTATCAAACTATATTAATATCCCTATTTCATCTGTATTGTTTTCAATCAAGTTTATGTTATAAAATAAATATACTCCAGAGGTTTACTAAGAACAAGATTGCTACTTTATAGAGAAGCTAGTAAATGTTCGATACCTTCTAAGAATGAAATATACATGTTCTGAGAATTAAAACATAAAGTCTTGAATCCCTACAAATGAAGATATTAAATGTGTATTGTTAGGAAAGAATTCTTTATGTCTCGCATGCTGGTAAAATTGCACTCTGCTGAAATACACAAAAACCTCACAAAACATCTTTACATGAATCTTTTGATTATTGACCTATAACCAAACTTTCTCATCTAGATGCATGAACTTTTGATATAGAGAAATCACAAAAAATCTTCACATGAATCTTTTCCAGTGTTTCTTCTGTAAGTAAGTCATTTAGTTTTAGATAATGGGTATTTCACACACATTAAAAGTTTATGTTTGCATCTCTATCTAGTTGTGGCGGGAATTCAACTTCTATACAATATCCTGCAATCTACTCAATATTACAGCAACAAACCATCTTTATAATTAAATACATATAAACACATCACTAAAAATGGTGTCTGTTAAACCTGTCAAACATTTGGTTAATGACCATTCACCAAATGGTGCATTAATAAAAACTCTCGTGGAAAAAACTTTCAAAGATCTTTAGAGCACAATTTTATAAAAATCCTTGTAGAAGTGTTAATTGCTTGCAGAGGTGTGGTCTTATTAATACTTGTGAAAGTGTGGTCTTATTAATACTTGTGAAAGTGTGGTCTTATTAATACTTGTGAAAGTGTGGTCTTATTAATACTTGTGAAAGTGTGGTCTTATTAATACTTGTGAAAGTGTGGTCTTATTAATACTTGTGGAAGTGTGGTCTTATTAATACTTGTGAAAGTGTGGTCTTATTAATACTTGTGAAAGTGTGGTCTTATTAATACTTGT
>NW_013680236.1:2750-6591 GCF_000517525.1 Limulus polyphemus
AGAGGTGTTAGTCTTATTAATACTTGTGGAGGTGTTAGTCTTATTAATACTTGTGGAGGTGTTAGTCTTATTAATACTTGTGGAGGTGTGGTCTTAGAAAAACTTTTGGGTATGAACTTGTAAAAACACATTCTTAACCTTTGTGAGGGAGCATTGGTAGAAACTACTGCACATGCACTCCATTAGAAATCTTTGTAAAGGTAGACTTTAAAAATTCTTGCTAAGTACACAATTAAAATTATCTATCCAGGCATCATTTACTGCGCATGTCACAAGGTGCTAGTGACTTACAGTCAAAATGTTATGAAATTTAATTTTATTTATGTTATACCAACTAGTATAGTATAAAATCTTAGCAAATAATTCATATCTTAGTAATATACAAGTTTTAAGTTTTTAATTTTATAAGGCAATATTTGCCCTAGTGTGACACATTTTATCTAGGCATTTCCTCTTCTCTACTTTATTCATTATCTCTCCAATAAATATGAAATTTAACATAAATTATTCACTATAAAATCGTTATTGCTCAGACAAACCATAATTTTTATAGACTTCAATTTTGTTTGGTTACGGAGCCATCAAATAGAAAATCAGACCTGTCACATTCTCTCTTTCAGGATTTGTTAATAGTTCTCTCTCTTATGTTTAATTATATATCTATAATCAATTGAAAGCCAAGGTTTTCATTTATCAAATGACATATTATATTACATTGTTTACTGAACAGATAATCATCAATTTCACTTGTAGTATAGGTTTTGTTCCCACACGAAAGGTAAGGACTAGCTTGGATGAATAGTAGTTAGAGACAGTTCAAAGGGCAATAAAACAAAAATGTTTAATTATAAATAGATGTATATTGTTAAGAGTTTATAGCTACTTAGGATAAGCGGGTAATTTAGGTTTATTTCGATTTTGTTTTAGTGGTTACGTGGTCAGTCAAATTGATCAACCTTGTATAGAGTTAAGGTTGAAAAAAATAACAAACGAAATATAAAGTTTTACTGAAAACAATCATTTGAAATGTATTTAGGAAGTTTTAGAGATTATACAAATGAAATTTGAGATTTTTAAGATGAAGAAATTATTATTAATTTTAACATAAAAAATCACTTTGGACACAGACTATTCAAAACAAATACTTGATATATTCATGGACATATTTTGTTTTTGTTTATTTAAAATACTTCACTAAAAAAATGTCTTTTTGTAAGCGAAAGACTGCCAAATTTTGTGAAGATATACATACTATATTAAAAGTTAGTAGTATCAAATGTATAAAGACTTTAAACGAGCATACAGAGGTCACATGGTCAGTCAAATTAACGAAGGCCGTGTTGAGAAAATTAATGAAATTTGTAGTTACTTAAAATACTTCAAGAATTAGTAAGTTCACATGGCAGAAAGAGTACAAGCATATTACCTACTATGTACTAGGAATTACATACATTTCTAAAAGTCAGAAAGTTAAATATTTCAATGCTTTACATTTGTCTTGAATACTGATATGTTGACCTTACTTTCAGTATTTCTTTAATTATTTTCTTTTCATCGTGAAATCTAGCCTTTAACTCTTCTACAAAAAACTTGAAGAGATCAAGAGGTGTTGAACCTGAAATAAAAATCTCATTTGAAGCCAAAACATTTACATAACAACTATTAAAATACAAAGAAGAACATTTGAAGCTAAAACATTTACATAACAACTATCAAAATACAAAGAACATTTGAGGCCAAAACATTTACATAACAACTATCAAAATACAAAGAAGAACAATTCAGAAATAAAGAATATTTTCAATGAAAATGGAAACAAACACTTGTTTAATGATAGTTTTTTATGACATGTCTTTTATTGATACATTAATAAGTAATTATTAAAGAAATAGAACATTCATATGATGAAATAATAAATTTAAACTTATCTAATTAGAAGTTCCTTCATAAATTAATTATGTTTGCACTCTTTTAACAGAGAAACAAAAATTGTACATTTAAAATCAAGACTATTTTTCTAGTTCAGCAACAAATAAACTACACACTATTAATGATCTTAGTCATGATAATGGTCACTTGTTTATGTGCAGTATTCAAACCAAAACTAACAACGAACTGGTGACAGTCATATCATAGACAGTAACTACATCAGGCTGTAGACTTACCAGGCTGTCTTTCTGTACACGATAGTTGAAACCAAACAATGGACTTACCGGGCTGTCTTTCTGTACACGATAGTTGAAACCAAACAATGGACTTACCGGGCTGTCTTTCTGTACACAATAGTTGAAACCAAACAATGGACTTACCAGGCTGTCTTTCTGTACATGACAGTTTAAACCAAACAATGGACTTACCAGGCTGTCTTTCTGTACACAATAGTTGGAACCAAACAATGGACTTACCAGGCTGCCTTTCTGTACACGATAGTTGAAACCAAACAATGGACTTACCAGACTGCCTTTTTGTACACGATAGTCGAAACCAAATAATGGACTTACCAGGCTGTCTTTCTGTACACGATAGTTGAAACCAAACAACGGACTTACCAAGGCTGTTTTTCTGTACACGATAGTTGAAACCAAACAACGGACTTACCAGGCTGCCTTTCTGTACACAATAGTTGAAACCAAACAATGGACTTACCAGGCTGTCTTTCTGTACACAATAGTTGAAACCAAACAACGGACTTACCAGGCTGTCTTTCTGTACATGATAGTCGAAACCAAACAACGGACTTACCAGGCTGCCTTTCTGTACACGATAGTTGAAACCAAACAACGGACTTACCAGGCTGTCCTAGCATACAACCAAAACGAGGATCAGCACTTATCACAGAATACAGTTCTACCCAGAGAGACATCGAGGTGAGCTTCCCTTGTTCATGGAGCTCTGTCAGAAGTTCCTATAAGCAGTATATATATATGTAACGTAAGAAACATCTCAAACATAAAACTACTTCAGCGTAACACCCACAGTTGAAGATAACTGTCTGATGATATTCAACATCTTACTGTTACATAAAGTCCAGTAAAACTTACATTATACTAAATTATTGAAACTCACAGATTAAAGACAAATGGCTAATAATTATGAACTTATTATAGCTAACATTCTTCTATTGTCTGTACAGCTTCTAAAGATTAATGTTTAATCATGTATACATTATTATTGAGGCTAGTTTCTACTTAACATTAAAAAGTTCAATCCTCTATTTTCAACTGGCTATAAATGTTTACGTACAATAAAAGCTTCCCTATTCTTTCGCTGTTGTCTCTTTGTCCTCTTCCTTTCACGTTCTTTCTCTTCCTCCTCCTCTTGTTCCAACTGTCGGATATGTTCTTCAAAGACAATCAAAGCATCTTCTTTGTCCATCCCTTAAGTTCAATTATAATTTACTGATAAATCAATAATACAAACAGATATGATACACTGAATTCAACTAATTTACTGATATACCAATAATACAAACAGATATGATACATTGAATTCAACTAATTTACTAATATACCAATAATACAAGCAGATATGATACATTGAATTCAACTAATTTACTGATATACCAATAATGCAAACAGATATGATACATTGAATTCAACTAATTTACTGATATACTAATAATACAAACAGATATGATACATTGAATTCAACAATTTACTAATATACCAATAATTCAAACAGATATGATACATTGAATTCAACTAATTTACTGATATACCAATAATACAAACAGATATGATACATTGAATTCAACTAATTTACTGATATACCAATAATACAAACAGATATGATACATTGAATTCAACTAATTTACTGATATACCAATAATGCAAACAGATAT
>NW_013680237.1:0-1900 GCF_000517525.1 Limulus polyphemus
GACATGAAAATCACTTTGCACTTGGACTAGTAACGAAACAGACTCGATATTTTCACAAACAAATCTTCAGAAAAAATACTTCATTAAAACATCTGATTTTTTGTATACAAAAGACTTGGAATGATTACTAAAAATCCACCAAATTTTGTGAAGATACACGTACTGCATTAAAAGTTATAGTATAAATACGTAACGTGTGCAGATGTGTATACGAACTCGTATCTTATACTGAGCCCATTGCAAAAAGGTTAATCTAATTTAGTAACATTATATACTATTTAGTCAAAATAAAGCATAGAGCTTGAAAGTCTTGTTACCATGGAAACATTAATATTACATTGTAAGCTTAAGATAACTATTTTAGATATTTTCAAGAGATAAAATCTTAATTAAATAAGTCCTTATATAGTAATTTCCTATGTGTATTTTATTATCACAATAACTGCCTTCATTGATAGACTTCTAGGACTGAACAAGTTTCCTTAATACAAACTTTAGGCCTAAGAAATCAGTTTAAGTTATGCTTAAAGTATTATTGTTATGTTTTATTAGTTCTAAAGAAAGAGTGTGAAATTACCGCAAAATGAAAGTTTCACACGTAGGTTTGAAATTACAACGGAGATCACAAAACATATTACACCTGAAACCAGGTAGGTGTTTGAACCCAAAATAAAAAACCATATGTTAATCCATGCTCCACAGAACACAGTAATAAAGCATTAAAAAAATCATTTTGATAAACAAATTCACAAGTGCAAGTGTAGAAGTTTGTAAATACTAACAAAGTGGACACTAGAACTCAGGCTGACGGTAATCGAGTCTTCACAAAGGTAGAGGAATCCCTTTGAATGTACATGAGTGTGGACAGAAGAAATAATACAATAATCGTGTCAGTTGATGGATCTTAGGAGTAATCCTGTGTACTTAATTTCTGGAAGCGAGATACTGGATATAGTTTGATTATCCTAAGTTGATGTCTTTGGAACATAATATGAAGTCACACCTGAAAGGAAGGTAACCTTGACCTTTAGCAATGGATGTGAAAGTGTTAGCTGATGTTTTTCATTGGACTTGTTGATGTTTACAATGTCAAAGTATGGTCCAAGATTACACTTGAATGACCTGAAGTTACAACTTTTTTTCTCAATATGTTGACCTTTTATTGGGAAAAAAAAGGCCTAGAAGAGCCAAACACATATGTTACATATTGGTTTCATTGGATTACCTGATGCCTAAAATATATAAAAAACAGTTTTAAATTACGATATTATATTGAATAGATAAGATGTCCTAGTGGTCTGTCTTGCATTCTGCAGCCATCTTAACAAAATGACCTCTACCTTTAACAGATGACCTTTAATACTTAGCCCTACTTTTCATCTGTTCTTGGATCTCTAAATGCCTGAAATGTCAGAAAAGAATCGTAGATAATTATTTTATGTTAAGTAGGTCGGAAGTTATAATGATTTGTGTTATGTCTGGTGGTTTTCTCTTTTTTTTTTTGTCAATTTTTGGGTCAGAAATGCAGTAGTTTTGAGCTTGGTGTACAGAAGCCATAGTGTATCCATTATTCAAAAATACTGTGACAAGTGTGATTTCCTGGAATTATACCTAGACTACTGTGAACAAAAGCAGCTAAGTCCAATAGTTGTGGTAACTTTCTCAAATATATTGTGTACTACATTGCATTCTGTCATTCCTCTTGCATAGCTTGTACCTTTCTTTTATTTCTCTGCCATATGTACGGTGAAAGTTTTTAGAGCTATGTGTTTATCACAAGAGAAAAATCAAAGATAGGAAAATTCTGTTGTATTATCTTAAAGTTAACATAACTTTTGAATTATTTGTAGAAACCTGTATATAAGTCAGACTTGGATAAAATCTTTTTTTAAAATGTCTA
>NW_013680237.1:2657-6346 GCF_000517525.1 Limulus polyphemus
GTGTTTTATTATGAAAACATGTCGTAGTTGACCAAGTTTCCTAAGAACTGTCATTGGAATATATGCTGCTTTAACAGTTTAGAAAAACTTAGTTAAAAATAGAGGGTTTGTTGATTAGGGATATACGGAATATTATTTTCACAGAATCTGTCGTCAACTATTTGTGTCCAAATTTATCACAGTTTTTTTATAAATTTCAGCTGTTGTAAAAGTGGTAAGAGTCTTAGCATGTAATTGTTTGTAAATGAAGTACTCTATTTGTTTAAAATATTTCCTCTTAAACATTATTATCATGTCCTATCAATTTATATACTGTTTATAAAGAGTTTGATGACACTGCTAAAGAGAACAAAGTTTATATAAGGAGGAGAGCTGAATCAATGATTTTAAAAATGTAACGATTTGGTTATTATCTTCCACTTATAGAATTAATTTTTATGTTTATGGGATCATAAGTATTTTTTGTTTGCCTCTAGTAAGCTACTTTAAAATAAGGTATGTCAGGGTTCGGGTCAAGGAATTTTAGGGGGTCTTGCAATTATCTTAATCAAGACATATAGTTTTGATGCTAAGAAAAAGTTGAATCCAGCTTTATTGCTTCTTGTATTGCAAAGTTGTTTCTTGTTCTTATCAGTATTATTCATAATTAATTGGCTGTTTGGTTAGATGAGTATTAAAAAATGTAGCTTTGCAAGAATGAGAAATAAGCATACAACGTAATAAAACATAGAAATCAATTAACTGGATTAGTACATTTGGCCGACTCCATTTTGGAGAAGTAATATTGACATAATTCTAAATGTAGGTGTCTACATGAAATGTGACAAGCATTTAGTAAAATATACAAGTATGTTCTACAACAAATATCAGATGACTTATAAAAGTATTTGTATTCAAGACAGGTCTCTGAATTGATTATGTTAGCCTGACTCGGACTTTGAACAAGATGGAGCACGGGGCAAAGTTTATCTGAAGAATAAAGATACTTTTGTCCATTGCTCAGTTTGAATATTCCATTTGTATAACATCTAGAGCCTCTGAAATGTATTTCTACAGTTTTTTCATTATTGATGTATATTATATCCGTCACTGAATCAGCAGTTTAAGGCAGAATAAATGGTTTATAACTCTGACATTAGGTACATAATACGATGTTGAATGGTAGTCTGTAAAGCATCATGGTTTTTGAACTGATCCCAACCCAAGCATATAGAGTTAAGTATGAAATAAAACATATGTTTCTTGATGTTTAGTAATCAAAACGTTTACTTACTATAACTATATAACTGTCAACATTGATTGTTCTCAAACAGACCTGTGTCCAGATTGTGCTGCCTACTATGGAAACAGAGCAGCCTGCAAGATGATGATTGGCCAGTATAGTTCAGCACTTGAAGACATTCAACAAGCCACTCGTCTAGACCAGAAGTTTTTAAAGGTATGTGTAAGGTATAATTGATTTTTGTTTGCTACATACGTATGTGTAACATGTGGTTGTTTTTTGTTTGCTACATACGTATGTGTAACGTGTGGTTGATTTTTGTTTGCTACATACGTATGTGTAACATGTGGTTGATTTTTGTTTGCTATATACATATGTGTAACGTGGTTGAATTTTGTTTGCTACATACGTATGTGTAACATGTGGTTGAATTTTGTTTGCTACATACGTATGTGTAACATGTGGTTGATTTTTGTTTGCTACATACGTATGTGTAACATGTGGTTGATTTTTGTTTGCTACATACGTATGTGTAACATGCGGTTGATTTTTGTTTGCTACATACGTATGTGTAACATGTGGTTGAATTTTGTTTGCTAAACAGAATGTTAAAAATAACAAAACATATATCCTAAAATATTTTTGAGTAACAAAATCATTGAAGTAGTGTTAGGGTTGTCAAAATTTAATATGCAGGTGTGCACTTGACACATTAAAGATACTCGCTGATCATGTTAAGGTTAAATAAACGTTATACATGTAATTTTATAGGGCTACCTTCGAGAATTTAAATGCCATGTAGCTCTCGGTGATGTGGGTGCAGCAAGACGAACATTAGACAAAATCCAAGATCTGGAACCTCACAATCCATCCCTTTCTACAGAGGTACGTTTATTTATGTTTCTTCACGTTTTGTTGTTTCTTCATCAAATGATATACAGGAATCCCTCAATTAGTGCGGTTAATGTGTTCTTTAAAAGAGCCGCACTAATCAAAAACGCACTAATCGAATATTTTCATAAAAAAATGAGATCAATAAATTTTAATTCATTGCATTTTTTTCGTATTTTCTTATATACCTATACTTTGATTAAAAAATACGCAAGATAGAAATTAATTGTGAATGAGAATGAAAATTGAGGTACGAATTACATGATTTCCTATAAGTTATTACACTCAGAGAGCATATAAAGACATTGATGAATGTGAAGAAATCTTACCTACCCGCCAGCATAAGATGACGAAGAAGGAATTAGAAGAACGTTTCACGGTTATTGAAGAATTTAAGGGAAAATGTTTAGAAACAGACCCTGATGAAGATAGAAGCCGTCAAATTTGCAGAAAAATTGATGAGGCAATTTCTCAGTACCGCCAATTATATGAAGAACAGAAGTATACGATATAATAAGTTCCAAATTTATAAGACCCTTATTGGTTAGTTCTTCTGAATGAGCTTCTAGCAATTCTTGCACATTTTCATCGTCAATCTCAGCGAAGCCAAGTTCTTTTCCAATATGAGTAATCTCTTTAATGACCTCTTCTGTATCTTTTGAAAAGCCTGTGACGTCCTGTGCACAGTGTGGAAGAACTGTCTTCCAAACACCTTGCATATTTTTAACTGAAATTTCATTCCATGCTTGATGGATATTATCAATAGCATCCTTAATACTGAATTTCTTCCAAAATTGAACAAGTGTCATAGAATTCTCTCCAGATGTTGCTTGAATCGCTTGTTTGAAAGTCTTTTTCAGGTAGTATGCTTTAAAGGTCTCGATAACGCCCTGGTCCATTGGTTGCAATAAAGAGGTAGTGTTTGCGGACAAAAATGTCACTTGGATATTTTTGCACATTAAATCCAGACCAAAGGGATGACCATAGGCATTATCTAAAATAAGCAAAGCTTTAAAATCTAAATTTCTTCTTCGGCAAAAGTCTTCAACCGTTGGACAAAAATACTTGACAAACCATTCTTCAAACAAAGCTTTAGTTGGTTTATCGAGCTCAGAATCCAAGAGCTCTTAAAGGTATAAATCAAGGACAATTACCAATAATATGGAAATCTAATAAAAAAGCATGGGTAACTTTCAAGAAAAGAACTAGCCTGCACAATGTAAGAATTACAGGGGAAGCAGCTAGTGCAGATAAGAAAGCTGCTGATGAATATCCTGAAGTTCTGAAGAAAATTGTGGAAAAAGGAGGGTATTCGGATGAACAAAGTTTTAACGTCGACGAGACGGGGTTATTTTGGAAAAGGATGCCTTCCAAAACTTTTCTGGCCAAATCTGAGAGTTCCCAGTCAGGATATAAGCTGCAAAGGATAGACTAACCCTTTTATTGGGCGGCAATGCTAAAGGAAATTTGAATTTAAAGCCTTTTTCTCAAACCATCCAGCACTAGCATGGAACTCCTTTGTCTCGTCTTTGAACTTTTCTTCTTTTAAGATTGAAAATTAGACTTAATGCTTTTT